>NC_056528.1:922603-999405 GCF_019175285.1 Sceloporus undulatus | reverse complement strand
CTGGCATCTTGTTTAGTATTTGCCCTGTTGCAAGGCAGACTTGGAGCCTATGGGGCACGCATTTTTGTGTGTGTGTTTGTGTGTGAAGCCAAGGTTTTCACTCCAGGAAAGCGCATCTGGATGCAAGTCCCCAGCAGGCCTCTTGAGCTTGTGGTCCGGTTGCGCCATGTTGCATTTGGAGGTTCTTCTCTGGATGCCTTTAAGGTCTTTTGGATGGGAAGCTTTACACAAGGAGGATGTTGCTGGTTGTTGCTAACACAACGGCGGTGTTAACTGCGGCTGGTTATTAGCTCTCCGCTGTGAAAATGAGCATGTGGAGGAAGGGGAATGATTTCCGACCCTGGGCGAGGAAGGCATTGCAACGGTCCCTGCTAGTGTGCATCTATTATTGTGGAAGCACTCAAACGAAAATGCCCTGAGTGTTGACGGATGCGAGAAGGAATGGATGCAAAACATCAGGGCCTCATTCCCATTTACAAATAAATCGGTTTGCGATCCGAATCGATGGATCAATTTGAGAGTGGAACATGGTTCCCACTACATTTGCCCTGATATGCATTTTCTCCCTCTAAAATAACCCGCTTGTGGTTCACATTTACGAATGAATCGGTTCAAAATGGACAAATTTATATCAATTCCGATCCGCATCTGGTTCACAGTTGCGCGGAATTGATTTATCCAAAAACACGCGGGGATAAGTCAGTGTCAAAAAGACTCGGGTTAAATGAGTCTAGTGCATGGCTCCCCCTCTCCGGATCACATCAGCGATTCAGTTCAAGTGGGAATCAGGGTCATTTGAACCGGTTCAAAGCAGTTTGCGATCTGGTTTAAAAGGTAGTGGGAATGAGGCCTAGGAGTGGATCGGAAAAGAAGAGCCCTGGAAATAGAATCACAAGATGGAGGACTCTTGAACAGATACAAAGAGGCACCTTCCAGCATTCAGTGAAGAGTGCATCTGCGTTGGAGAAATGATGCAGTTTGACACCACTTTAACTATCGTGGCTCCATCCCATGGATCTGTAGTTTTGTCGTCCAGCGCTTTGTAACCATGAGATGCTACAGAAGCCATCTGAATTCCTAAAATGAAAAGTATCCAGTGCCTTGGTCCATGCATTTAAAGTTCAAACCGAAAACCTGGAACAGATGCAGCATCCCGTTCATTCTGGGACCACCAGCCTCCACTGGATTTACATCCACAGAGTGAGCTTCTGCAACATGGGCCCAAAACACACACTGCAGAAATAATCCAGTTTGAGACTGCTTTAACTACCCTGGCTCAATACTAGGGCCTCATTCCCACTACCTTTTAAACCAGATCGCAATTCAATTTGAACCGGTTCAAATGACCCTGGTTCCAACTTAAATCAAATCGCTGAAGCGATTCGGAGTCTGGTCATGCGCCAGACCCATTTAACCCACATCTTTTTGACACTGATTTTTGATGCATCATTTTCAATAAATCGATTCCCTGCAAGTGTGTGAACCAGATGCGGATCGGAATCGATTTAAATTTGCCCTTCGGCCGGCTGGAGCGGGTCCATTTTGAACCGAATCATTCGTCGATGTGGGTTATTTTAGAGGGGGGGGGGAAATGCGATCGGGGCAAACGTATCGAAGCAATCCATCGATTCGAATCGCAAACCGATTTATTTGTAAGTGGGAACGAGGCCCAGATCTCTCTGAAGGTCTCACAAAGCTGCAGTTCCCAGAACTCCTTATAACTGAGCCAGGGCAGTTAAAGCAATCTCAAACTGGATTATATCTGCAGTGTGTCTTGGACCATGCAGAGACTCAAAGGGAGGAAAACAAATAGTCCTTTCCCAGCAAGTGATTCTTTTTTTAACCGGGCGAAGCTGGGATTTTTAGTATGCTAAGCAGGTACTTTGCCGCTGAGCTATGGGGACCCTCCGTTCCAACTATGGGAGCCATACATTTCCAGTGCCAACCTAGTTAAAGTTTAATACGGCAGCAACTCTGTTTGTTATTTAATAAACCAGGCAAGGGTTTGCATGTGTGAGTGTGCGCAAAAATGAAATCTTAACACGATAAAGAAGGCGTGAGGACGGTTGGGGGAATGCTTTGCACAAAAGGAAAAGATAATTCTCTTAGAAAGAGAAGGAAAAAAAGGTGCAGAGTGTGTGCATGGAAGAGATTCGATCTGCAAATCCAGCACTTTTGCAAGCACTGCTTGCAGCCCACGCAAAGGCCTCCGCCGCTATTTATCGCCTTGCAAATTTTACAAGCCGGAGTATATTTTTGTGGCGCTTGCGGAGTTTATTTGCTTTTAGCGAGTGTAAACAGTAGGCAAAAGCTCCCAAAAAAACCAACTCCAAGGAAGAGGCTCGGATAAAAATAACTGGCACAGAAAAGAGAAGGGTTTTTGCTACCAATATGCTCAGCTTCAAAGGAGCAATTTCCATGAAATGTTTCCGACTGAACCTCGCCGACAAAAGAGCCGCGTGAAAATGTATGCGAATGGGACTCCTGGGTTCGCATTCAGGCCCAGCGGCGTCTAGGCATGCGCAGAACGCCAGAGACAGAGTCCCATTTTGCAGCTCTGTTTCCCTCCTAACATCACACTATAGATCAGGGGTAGGCAACCCTTTTGAGCCGGGGGCCGGGTTGCTGTCCCTCAGACAACTGGGGGGGGGGGGGAATAAATAATTAAATAATTTTTTAAAAAATTAAATAAATAAATAAACCAGGACAAATGTAGGACAAAATTTTCAAATGGAGGGCACATTTTTTATAAAAAATGGAGGACACGCAGAAAAAATTGCTGATTTTTTAAAAAATGTTAAGGTAAATGCATGTTTCTGAGGCTTCTATAGACAATGTCCCCACCGTGCCCCTCGCACAAGACGCCAAAGGCCCCGGCGGCAATCGGCGGCAGGACCAGGCTGGGGCCAGTCCCAAGGCCTTGCCAGGCCGCATCCGGCCCGCAGGCCGCAGGTTGCCTACCCCTGCTATAGATTATCTCCATGGAAAAGGAACCCAGCTTTTCCAGTTCTTCCTCTCTTTTTGGCCTTCAATGTTTTCCAACAAGGACTTGAGTTCATCTCCCTTGCTGTTAAATGCCACCATGGGTTTTGTAGTCATCCCTTTCATGCTTGACAAAACACTGCACCATAGGCTTTGTAGTCACAATATGCAAGCCCTGGGCCTGATCCATCATGGTTTTTGCAAAGAAGGTTGCATGCTCCAGTTTCACTGCATCATGGGTTTTGTAATCCTCTCTTTCATGCTTGAAAAAGAACGCATCATAGGCTTCATGGTCACAATACAGACACCATATGCCCAATTCATCATGCTTTTTGCAAAGAGGATTGCATGCTCCAGACAGACTGCATCATGGGTTTTATAATTGCCACTTTCATGCTTGATGAACACCGCATCATAAGCTTTGTAGTCACGATATGGATGAAGATTGCATGCTCGTCTCACTACATCATAGGGTTTGCAATTGCCACTTTCAAGCTTGACAAACACTGCACCATAGGCTTTGTAGTCACAACACGCATGCCCTGCACCTGAGCCATCATACTTTTTGCAAAGAGGATTGAATGCTCCAGTCTCACTCCATCATGGGTTCAATAGTCTCACTGCATCATGGGTTTGGATATCCATGTTTTATGCCTAGTTGCATTTTGTCGGTGCGGCTTGCATGGATTTTGGGAGTTGTAGTCCAACAAAAGTAACTCCCCCAAAGCTCCGATTCCTGGGGTGTGTATGTGTGCGAGGAAGGAAAGTTGCCAGCAACATTTCTCAGCCCACAATAGAGAAGGGGAATAAAGGCGAGAGTGCAACCTTTTCCATTATTAAGCAGGAGAAAGAGAGCATGGCTTTGGAGAAGTACTTTGCGTTCCTTTGTGGATCTTTAATGAACCTTTAAAAGTGCTTTTTATTTTGAAAAGATGGAAAGGGGGGAAATAAAAAGCCCTCATTAAGGGTTTTGGCAGATTTGATTAGTGGCTCTAAAAGACTTCTAAACAGCCATTTAATTGGCAAAGTCTTCGGCAGCCTAGAGGAAAAGACATATTTAGGAAGACAATAAAAGGATGATGCCTTTCTCTCTCTCTCTATCTCCTCTCTCTCTCCATCTCTCTCTCTTTCTCTTCCTCCATTTTCTCTGAGTCAAAATGCTCGCTCACGCAACCTGTTCATTGAATGTCAAGGAAGGAATGAAGATGGAAGGCTTTGGCATCCAAGATGGATGGCCTCTTCTTTCCTTGGCACAACGGCTCTGTACTGCAGTTACAGATTTCTAACCTATATCCGCAATTGTGCCGTATTCAATAATGGTAAGCGTTTGTGAAAGAGCCAGCATGGTGCAGCGGTTTGGCTCTGGAGATTGGGGCTCAAAGCCTCATTCTGACATGGAAACCCAATGGGTGAACATAAGGGAATCACACTCTCTCAGAAAACCCCATGATAGGTTCCTAAAATCATATGGAGGAGTTGGAAGATACGCTCAAAGGCATCCAATCCATTCTGCCATGCAGGAAGCCACCATCCAAGCTGGGACAAATGGTCATCCAGGCTCTGGGTTTAAAGACCTCCAAAGGAGAAGAATCCACATATTCCAAGGCAGTGTCTTCTACTATCCAACAGCTCTTATCATCAGGAGGTTCCTCCTAATGTTCAGGTGGAACCTCTTTTCCTGGACCTTGCGTCCATTGCTCCTTGTCTTAAGTCTCTAGAGCAGCAGAAAACAAGCTTTCTCCATCCTCAATATAGCATCCTTTCAAATGAACAGGGCTATCATATCACCTCTTAACCTTATCTTCTCCAGGCTAAACATCCCCAGCTCCCTAAGGGGGTTCCTCATAGAGCTTCATGGTTTCCAGCCCTTCCACTATTTTGGTCCCCCTCCATCTTCTCAAAAACCTTTTTGAATTGTGGTGACCGCAACTGGGCACAGGATTATTCTAGGTGAGGCCTGACCACAGCAGAGTGGCACTATGGCCTCATTCCCATTCCCTTTTAAACCAGATTGCAAATCGGTTTGAACCCATTTAAATGACCCTGGTTCCCACTTGAACCAAATCCCTGAAGCAATTCGGAGAGGGGGGGTCATGCGCCAGACCTATTTAACCCATGTCTTTTTGGATAAACCAATTCCACATAAGTGTGAGCCAGATACAGATCAGAATAGATTTAAAATTGCCCTTCGGCCAGCTGGAGCGGGTCCATTTTGAATCAATTCATTCGTCAATGTGAACCACAAATGGGTTATTTATTTTATTTTGCCACAAGAAAATGTGATCAGGGCAAATGTAGTAGGAACCATGCTCTGCTGCCGAACCGATCTACTGATTCAGATCACAAAGTGATTTGTTTGTAAGTGGGAGTGTGGCCTATGATTTTCCTTGATCTAGACACTACACTTCTATTGTTGCAGCCTAATAATCGCATTGGCCTTTTTGGCTGCCGCATCGCACTATAGACTCATGTTAGGAGTCCTAGATCCCTTTCCCATGGAGTCTTGCTAACCCAAGTGTCCCCCATCCTATATCTGTGCGTTTCATATTTTATTCTCCCTAAGTGTAGTACCTTAGATTCCTCCATTTCAACAGGGAAAACTATAAGGTACTACACTTAGGGATTAAAAATGAAATGCATAGATGACAGTACATGAACCTTGTTCTCCAAAGTCATGGTCCAATGCTCAAACCGCAACGCCACACCGGCTCCCCTGGATCGCTCTTTTAGACCCCAAAATGGAGACATCATCCCGCACTGAGATGGAAGACCCATCCGCCGCTGCTTCCAATCTGCTTTTCAAATCCTATTTTTGCACTGAGGTGAGAGATAGGTGTTCAACCGAGGAGAAGAAGGAGGAGGAAATCTTGTTGACTCCCCACAGGGATGCCGGGTCTCTTTCCTTGCCTTCCTCTGGGTCCGCACATTTATTTTAAATTCTCTTTTAGAAATGCTTCTTGCGCCAGCTTTGATGTGGAGGATTTTCCAGGCGGGTCGCGTTTTCCACCTCCAGCCCCTATTTAAAAATCCAGTCCCACCAGAGACGGGCAAACATTTCATTGCATTGCATTATTAATAAGGGTACTCCAAACTATGGAGATATGTGGCCATAGCTGGGATAATAAGGATTGGAGATTTTTCTTGAACATAAAAAATTGAATGCAAGGGTGCATGCAAGGGTGGGGTCTTATTTTTTGCAACTGAAGCAAGATACCAAACATGCAACCACAGGAATGCACACATCCTTGTACAATATGTACCATGAGCAATGCACAACCACGCACACTTGAGCGTTACCATCCATGCACAAATCCACATGTACACCCATTTATTCGTTATTTCTTCGGCTTGTGGGATTTATATGCCGCCTCTCTCCCAAAAGGGGATCCATGCTTTGCCCATGCATCAGCACATGGGGGTCACCCTGCTTGCAAGGAACGTGCCCGTTGCGTATTTTGAACGAACGTCTCCAGCTGCTTCCGTAGGGGGATTTACGCATGCATAAAATGCGAGCAGACAACGTAATGAACTCTTCCGCACCTGGCCCCAGGAAAGTAGATAAAGGTGAGGATGAAAACAGCAGGAGCCCCGGAGAGGAAGGGAGGGAAGATTTGGAGTGCCTTCCGAAAAACCTCATTAGCCAACCCAGTGGTTCGGCGTTTGTTATATCGGCCAAGGAGAGGCATGTGGCCTCGGATGCTAAGTGGGCCTTTAATGCATTCGCAGCAGCTGCTGCAAATGCATTAAAGTCCAGCGCGGAAGAGCGGCGGTCTAATGTAATCCCAGGATGCGGTCGGTTGGCACTTCGCACGTGGCTGGGAGCTCTCAGGAGTTATTGGTCGCCCTTTTGGGGATGACCTCCTTTTTTGCAGGTTCTCCGGACTCCTAGAAAACTCGCTGAATCATTTATGCCAGGTTCAAAGAGAGGACAAATGGCAGAGAGGGGTAGTGGTTTGAGTAGTGGACTAAGACTCCAAGAGACCAGGGTCTGCATCCGCCACTAGTCAGTTCAACAGTGGAGCACGGTTCCCACTGCATTTGCCCCGATCGCATTTTTCCCCCTGTAAAATAACCCACTTGTGGTTCACATTCACGAACGAATTGGTTCAAACTGGACTCGCTCCAGTCGGCCGAAGGACAAATTTAAACCGATTCCAACCCGCATCTGGTTCACACTTGCGCGGAATCAGTTGATCCAAAAAGACACCGAAAACATCAGTGTCAAAAAGATGGGGGTTAAATGGGTCTGGCGCATGGGCCCCCATCGCCAAATCTCTTCAGCAGATCGGTTCAAGTGGAAACCAGAGTCATTTGAAGCAGTTCAAACCGAATTGCGATCTGATTTAAAAGGTAGTGGGAATCAGGCCTAGGAGGTGTAGTCATTGTTTCCAAGACTCAGCCATAACCGAACGCATGGATGCCAACACTCTAAGCATGCACCTTCCACACCTGGGTTGCACATCATTTTCTGAAATCCCCAGCTCCAGCATGGCCTCTCTTTGCACATTGTGTTCCTCTCCATCCAAATCCTGCCAGGCAAGGAATTTCTCTCCTGCTGCGGATTAGCTTTCCAGTTCAGCAGTGATTGCATTTCACTGGTGGCTGGAGCCGCTCCTTGGTAGACACACACACAAACACACACCGCTTCTAATAAAGTGCTTTGTTGCGCAAGGCTGCTCCATAATTGTACAATACTATTATGATGTTTTTGTTGGCTCCAATCAGTTGTATACATTAGGAACAAGGCGGCCAAAAGGAGAGGAAATTCCAACATCCCAGTCTGACCTGCGGCTGCAAAGGATCCTTCTATGAATAACATGGAAGGAGATAATTCATGCAGAGAGAATACAGATTTAGGGACTTTGATGGCGCAGATAACCATTTGCAGCCAGCCCTTCATATCCAAGGATTCTCCATCTACGGATTTAACCATCCACAGCTTGGAAATAGTGTGAAAAAGATATCAGTTCCAGAAAGCAAACCTTGATTTTGCTATTTTATATAAGGGATGCCATTTCAGCATCAGAAGATGGAAATGGCAAACTCCCCTCTGATTAAACTTGCCAAGAAAACCCTATGATAGGGCCGCCACCGTTCAAAACATGACTTGGGACTTATTCACACAGAGGAATGTATCACTGTCCCAAAAGAAGAAGAAAGGGGAGGCAATCCAAAAATGCAAGAAATTGTGTTGTAGCTTATCACACGCACCGACAAACACAGCGTCCATCCGAAAGAGAAAGCAGTGTGAATGTGAATGGACTCATCACTTGAGTACGTACCCATCGGCTCCTTGATTTCAACTTAGCGTCTTTGCGCATGCGCAGGGAGGACAGGGTCCCATGGCCGGTAATAATCCCATGGAGATGCATTTCATGACAACGCAAATGTGAATTGACTGCAAATTCACAGTGGAAAAGGATTTATAAATTCAATATCTTCCCGAATTCAGCTATTCCTAGGATGTCTCACGATTGTGTTTGCATTACCTTCCATTTGCATGCGACGTCGTTTGAAAACCTTTTGCGAAATTACGCCAAATACCTTGGACGACCCCGGATTAACCTTTGGTTAACCTTCCAGTTTTCCCCGTGTGATAAAGTCCTCAGAGGCACACAACAACAAGAAGAAAGATGCAAGATTGGCATCCTCAAGCTCAATAATTGGAAGCTCCAAATAAATGCCTCTTAGCTATTGCTGCAAAAAGCATTCCTGGGCATGCGACATGTGCCATTTCAACCCAAAAGATCATTTCTTTCCAAACTAGGATAGATTCCCACCACCACCGTCACCACTTTAAATATCCCACTTTCTGAATCCAGCAGGGTGAAAAATACTTTGGTTATGGAACAAACGCACACACCAAAATGCTATACAAAGAGCCTTAACCGGCATCTATTGATGTCTTGGAGAAGGAGGTTTTTGCATCTTGTATCCTCTGGCTGCAAAGCCAGCCATGTTAAAAAACAGCCAGGGAGGCGGTGGGGTTAGCCTCCTGCCGAAAGGGGCTAATAGTCGACACGGTTGGCGCGGCGGAGAGATTATTACGATGCCAGCCTCGCTGTTAAACACACCATGCTGTTTCCAGCTTCCTTTGATGGTCCATCAAGTCAAAATAAAGATTGCTCAGGGTTGGTGGAAAGGTGGGAGGGGACTCTGGGAAATTCAACTTCTTAGGACTTTATCACACGGGAGGCAAGTCCCATGAATAAATGGCACTAAACCTGGGAATATCCCAGCATTATCCCATGAATATAATGGCAAAACCGCACCACTTTATTCACGGGATAATGCTGGGATAATGGCAACATCGTGTGAAAACAATCCCACTCTTGCGGGATATTCACGGATTTATTGACCGTTTATTTACGGGACGCGGGCGCTTGCCTCCCATGTGATAAAGACCCTGAGCAATCTTTATTCTGACTTGATGGACCATCAAAGGAAGCTGCAAGCAGCATGGTGTGTTTAAGTTCTAAGAAAGGTTGCATCAGGGAGTGGGTTGTGTAAGTATCCGAATGCACCCTAATATGTTTGTCAATATGCAATATTAATGCAGCAGTGGATGTGGCTTGCGATGGCACTTAGGTGAGAAAGGGAGCATCCTCCTTGATTTACAATTGTTAATTACATTCCTTGATTATATTCTTTGTTTAAAATGACAGACGCTCTGATGAATATGGAAAGCAGTGTGGAAAGGCTGGGGGATGGAGGGGCTCACTAGGAAGGGCCCCACAATCCACACACATACGGCATCGGTCTGCATTTCGGATGGAAACTGCAATAGCCTAAAGATGAATTCTGTCAGACCAAATAAGACTACAACCCCCATTTTAATCCCCCCCTTCCTTCCAACTCATTCCTGGGGCCTCCAGATCTTGTCTAGGTATTGCAAAGTCCATGAAGCGTCATCGATCGAAACCAAACCCTTTCCATCTCTTGTGTGTGACTTGCCCAAAGTTGCTCAGTGGGTTTCATGGCCAAACCGGGACTCGAACCCTAGCCATTTAACCATTGCACCACATAGTCTCCTGTGAGTTTTCATACTTCCCAGCTTTCCATGGACTTCTGACTTCAGGATAAGTAGCTATTGCCTCATCCAACTCTCAGTCTTTGCTAACCCCTTTCAGTTTTCTGTATTTAGCATATGTTCCATATGCTGGATATTTGGATAAGTTACCATCAGGTTTCTCTTTTCCTTAATAAATGGATATATAGTTTTCTACAGTGAGTACTGGTGTAGTTGGTGCCTCGTTCCTGCAATTACTCCCTTTTGCATAGCCAAGATATTTAACCAAACGAATTACAAAAGATTGCAACTACAAGCCCCACACAAACAGAGTAACGCTTGGTAACACAAAGCAGGAAGGATGCACAGTCACACTGCAAGGTTTTTTCTTTAAACCAATTCCAAACTTATATTCCTTTTTTATTCCGTTGCGCCGATTCAGAGTTGGCGTGAAACCAAGTCTTCTGGGACAACGGATTTAATATTGCGTTGGCATCTCTCTCGTCTTCATTTAGAAACCACTGAATTGCGTTTTCATTCGGCTTCCTCTCTGGGAGCCTTCCCTTGAAATTTGTTTTGGGTTTATTCACTTAGGAAAATAACAAATCTGCCCCGGAAAAAAAAATCAAGAAAGGGTTCGAGAGACAGGGAGGATGAGAAAAATCAGAGAAAGGACATTTTGTCCTCCTTTTTTAAATAATAATAATAATTATTATTATTCTCTCGCTATCCTGAATGATTCTCAGATGAGGGTTTTGCATTCCCTTTCGGCAGACTCCTATTTTCGCTTTAAACTTTGCCTCTCCAAAAACTCAAATGAAACGAAGCCGCCAAGGAATCGGCGGAGAGAAGAGTTTCCGAAAACTCCCTGGGCTTATTATGACATGAGTGCGGCTGTAAAAAGGGGGAAGTGGTTATTAAGGAAGGGATTTTTGCAGGCTTAAAGTACTGAGGAGTTCTCCGAATCTCTTGTGTCGGAGATTTTAATGTTTTTGGGGAGAGACGGATAGGAAAAGCAAGAGACGGAAGGTCAAGAGGCTGACCAGAATAAATAGACAACGGATGGAGGAAGGACAGATAGACCTTGCTGTTGCAAATGTGCCTTAAGATTGACTTTGATTTACCATTTTCTTTCTTGGCATTTGTTTGGAGGAGGTTTTTCTGTTGTTGTCATCTTAAGCTGAGAGAGTGAAACTGGTCCAAAGCCATTGGACTTCTATGGCTGAGCAGAGATCCCAAGTCCTGGTCTCCTGGCAGTAGAAATAATGCAATAACGGATTGGCACAATGGCACAATTGTGCTAAAAATACAGGAAAATAAATGAAAGGCATGCTGGGAAGAGCCACCTCCTCCTCCTTCTTTGGAAGGTACATTGCCCTTAGATCAGTCATCTCTGAAGCTTATCACTCGGGGCTCCAGTAATGCAAATGGCACGGGACGAAATGAGGCATGATGGGAATGGAACAGGGTTATAACCCATTTTGTCGCACACTGGAACGTCGCCGTCAGAAGCCCCTCCTCCTTTCCAAATCAATGCCAGATTCAAAATCAGCCTCTGGGGACGGATTTGGAACGGGACGGGGACTTCTGGTGATGGTGATGGTGGCGGTGGCATTCCAGCATGCGATAAAATGTGTCCTTTCCCCATTCCATCGCCATCACGCCCCCTTTCATCCCATGCCATTTGCATTCCTGGAGCCCCATGCGATAAGCTCCTCTATTTCCAAATGCCATAGCCAAGGAGAATTGCCTTGCTGTGTCAAACCAAGGTGAGTTCATACAGTAGTGGCACCATCCTGTTTCCTGTAATAGCCAACCCCAGCATTAAGACAAACAGAGCTTGCAAAAGTTACTCCCTCAAGCTTTGGAGATAACTATCCCACTTCTTTATCCCCTGGCGATATAGTATTCAGAGGCAAGAGCTTGGAAAGATCCATTCTGCCAGGTTTGGCTGATTCTGGGGAGATCTAGTTTAGGGGAGTAACATACCCATGAACTGTACTGAGTCTAGGCATGGGGAAGGTCCAAAACGGGGGTCCATTTTGCTATCGACAGCTCCATTTTTCGGAAGGAAAAAACCATACTCAGCTCCTATGCCTTTGTTTCCTCCCTTTGAACATTTATCTGGGTTACTTTCAGCTGCTTCTGAGGCATCGAAAAGTTTTTTATGACCTTCGCCGGAGAAGGCGAGATGCCAAGAACTCAAGTCACAGAGACTCGGTTCAGAGTTTTTGCCCGGATGAGATTATCTTTGCATTCATTTCGCCAGGAGAATTTCATTTTCCCCAAATTGCCACACTAAAAGAGTGGAGTTGCAGAGACACACAGAAGAGATCGAAGGAGGGAGGGATGCGGAAAGCAGCCCGCTTGCTCCAAATCCCCCTCCGCACGCTCCAAAAACGGGTCAATATTACTTATAACCTAATAATTATTTTCCTCCCATCTCACACTCTTTCTCTTCTTTTTTTAGCAAAAAATAAGTAAAACATTTTTAATTAGATATTGATAATGGATGCAAGGTGGAGAACATCTCAAACGGGTGGAAAGGCAGAAAGAAGCCGGGTGGAAAACGACATCCATTAGATCCATTAAAGGAAGAAAATCCATCTCGATTTTGCTGGAGGTTTGCAGAGTCTGGGGCAAGTCCTGGATGCGAAAGATAGCATCTTCCTTTGGAAGGGAAACTATGGACTCCTTCCCACTACCTTTTAAATCAGATCATGAATCCATTTGAAGCAGTTCAGACGAAACTGGTTCCCACTTAATCCAAATTGCTGAAATGATTCGGAGAGGGAGGCTATGCTCCAGACCCATTTAACCGGTGTCTTTTTGACGCTGATTTTTCCCCACGTCTTTTTCGATAAATCGATTCCGCGCAAGTGTCTGAACCACAAGTGGATCGAAATCGATTCAAATTTCCCCTTCCGCCGAATCATTTTGAATCAATTCATTCATGAATGAGAACCACAAGTGGGTTATTTTGATACCAGAAAATGCGATCGGGGCAAATGCAGTGTAAACCACGATCCAATGTTGAATCGATCCATCTATTCGAATCACACACCGATTTATCTCTAAGTGGGAATGAGGCCCCAGTTTGGGAATTTCCTTTGGCGCTTCCAGTTGTAAATATCTCACTGGATGGTTATTCCCTTGTTCTGCATTTTAATGCATCCTTTCCATTCCTTTCCTTTCGGTTTCGGTTTGTGTTATCTCTAGCTGCCTTTATCTCCTTATTTTTTCCAGCAACACAGTTTGCAGCGTATCATTCTGGATATTGAACCTGAATCTAGTTCGATCGAGAAAAAAGCAGCCACCGCGGAGATAGCAAAAGCAAAGGAAAGCACAGAAAACTATCATGCATGCATACATACAAATGCGCACAACTTTCCTGGTCCCTTCTCTGCAGTAATGTATGCCCGCGATATCCGTTCACAAAGATTTGCATCGATTTTGCCATAAAATGTTATGAATTTGGCTTAGAGGGGAAAATAACATCGATTCCCTCCTTTTTGCTTTGCTTTTCTAGCCTCCCAATTAATTTGCCTCCAGAACTGCAGGCTCCCCTAATGGCTTTCAAGAAGATTTACAGGTTGCTCAGTTAACAAGGAGGAACACAAGCAGCAACGAGAAGAAGGAGAAGACGCCGCTTATATAGTCCTTTGGCTCCACCCCCAAATGAAGGCCAGCCAATTGGGTGATGGGGCAGTTCCTTATAAGGACCCCATCCCCTTAACCCTTTCAGGCTAAGCTTAAGCACTGACCGCCAACTGGACCAGACTATCCTTTGCACTCTTCCCTTCCAAGGCTATTGAACCAGCTTTGTTGAGTTCAGACTGAAACCAGAAAGGTATCCACCGCTCTACTGATATGGAAACTTTCAACTCCCATTATTATTATTATTATTATTATTAGCCACCTTTTTCCCAGACTGGGACTCAAAGCAGCTTGTCGCTCCTGCTGTGTTCCTTCAAGCCGTCTCCGACTTATGGCACCCCTATGGACCCCTAAGGTGAACCTATCATGGAGTTTTCTTGGCAAGTTTGCCATTGCTTTCTCTGAGGCTATCTGTCTCTGGAAGGACACCATTGAAGATGCCACTCTAGCCTCTCTAGGAAGGAGGTTCCACAGCCTGGGAACAACCATTTCCTATGTTTCCACCAGATGCACCTGTGAAGGCTGTGGAAGAGAGAGAAGGGCCTCCTCAGAAGATGTCGAGATCTGGACAAGTCCATATAGGAGAGATATGACCTTGGCCTGCCTCTGGAAGGACACCATGGAGAGGGTCAGTCTAGGCTCTCTAGCAAAAGGATTACAGAGTCTGGGAACAGCCACTGAAAAGGTCCCATCTCCCGTATTCCCACCAGATGTACCTGTGAAGGTGGTGGGATGGAGAGAAGTGCCTCCTCAGAAGATCTCAAGATATGGACAGATTCATATAGGGAAGAATATGGTCTTTGCCTGTCTCTGGGAGGACACTATTCAGGATGTTACTCTAGCACAGCGGCCCCCAAACTATGCCCACTAAGAGATTTTGGGCTTCAGCTCCCAGAGGCCTCAGCCATGTTGGCCAATAGTCTAGGATTCTGGGAGCTGAAGTCCATAATCTCTTAAAGAGCACAGTTTGGGGACCGCTGCTCTAGCATCTTTAAGAAGGGAGGTCCAGACGCACCTGTGATGGTGGTGAGATGGAAAGAAGGACCTCCTTAGAAGATCTCAAGATATGGGCAGATTCATATGGGGGATAACATGAGCCTGCCTCTGGAAAGACACAACGGAGATGGTCAATCTAGCCTATCTGAGAAAGCAGTTCTAGATACTGGGAGCAGGCACTGAAAAGGCCCCATCTCCCATGTTCCCACCAGAAGCACCTGTGAAGGTGGGAAAATGGAGAGAAGGACTTCCCCAGTAAGTATCAAAACACAGGCAGGTTGATAAGGTTCATAAGCTATGAGAGGAGGAGAGAAGTACATGCCGGTTGGCGAGCCACATGCCCTGCCTCGGTGGCAATGCTTAAATAATGCGCAAGAGCCTCAGCAATCAATACATCGCCATGTAATCTAATGGGTTCAATGATAGCTCATTTTAGAATCATCTGTTAAAAATGTATTACAGCGCCGCCTTGGAAGGCACACACTGATGAGTTATTAATGTACCAGGCTATGTTTATCACCGTGTTCTCTTTCTTAAAAAGAAATGCATTCACATACACACACAGGCGCATGCACGCACATATCAATAAGGATCCTCGGCACAGAACGCGCCGTTCCTGGCGGCTGTTTTGCAATGGGGAAAGAAAGGGAGCCCACCTCATCCTGGGCGACATGACGTGGCTCCTCGTGCGTTCAGTTTATTTCAAGACGCATCTATTAATCAGAAGCTCAAACAGACATCTTGTCGTGGAGGGTTAGGATTGTCGCATGTCAAGTTGGAGGCATTACATAGGATCCACATTAGCGCATAGAGTCATAGGAGTGTGAGGGTGAAAGGGACCCCAATGGACATCCAATCCAACCCCCTGCTATACAAAAATACTCAATTATAATACTCCTGAAAAGATGTCCATTCAACCTCTGTTTAAAACCTCCAAAGAAGAGCCTCTAAGGGTCCACCACTTCTTTGGAAGAAGCTCTGAGGGTCCACCACCCTCCAAGTCTAACCCTTTTCAGACTCAAACATTGCTTATAATCTGTATAATTATATTATATTATATTATATTAAAACAGTCTTGTTTAGGTGGGATCTCTTTTCTTGTAATTTCATAGGATCCTAAAAGCTTAGAGTCCACTATCCTGAGAGGCAGTCTGCCTTCCACTATCAAACCGCTCTTATACTCAAGAAGTTCTTCCTAATATTGAGATAGATCCTCTTTTCTTGTCATTTGAATCCATTGTTTTGCGTTCTGGATTTGGGAAACAAAGCCCAACCCAACTTCTACAGGACATCCCTCCAGAAACTTAAAGAGAGCTATCATATAATGTCTCAATCTTCTCTTCTCTAAGCTAAACATAATCTCTGTACCCTCCACCATTCCTCATAGGACTTGGTTTCTAGGCCTTTTGTGGTCCTTGTCACTGTTCTCTAAATATCTTGCAGCTTGGAAATTTCCTTCTTTGACTGCAGTGCCCAGAACTGGACACATTGCCAAGAAGTGGTTGTCTAACTTGCATTTTAAAAACCTTCAACAAAGGAGAAGCCATCATCTCCAAAGGAAACAATGCTGTTCTACCTAAACAGCACCTAGAATTTTCCTAATGCAAAAACATGGAGGCTTTTTGAGAAATTCAATGTTCTTTGCCTAACAAAGAGGTTGGGATGGATGGAGGCATCCTGAATGTTGAAGGAAGTAGCTTTTGTATTCCTGCTTTCCTCATTTTATTTCCTTCCTTCCTTCCTTCCTTCTCTTTCTTCCACTTTCTATTCCCTTCTTTCAATCCTCCCTCCCTCCCTTTTCTCTTCCCTACTTTTCCTTCCTTCCTTCCTTCCTTCTTTCCTTTACTGCCTTCTCTCCTCCTTTTTTCAGTGCTCCTCTCCTTCCTTCTCTGATTTCCCCCCTCTTTCCTCTTTCCTTTCCAAACACTGAAGCTGAGCCTCCTCTGGGGAATATTTGGGGAGCATCTCCTGCCTGCTTCCAAGATCCATCCAGGCACATAACAAGCGGGTGCCCATATGCTGCCCATCAGTTCCCCTCATTTCAGAAGAGCGAAGGCGGTTTTTTGCCTCCGCCAAACATCTGGCGGGCTCTGGCTATAATGAGAAGAACCTGCACGGCGTTTGGCTTTGGGCTGGAGAAAAGCGAGAAGCCATCTTGGCAGCCAAGGCGGTTGGTTCTGCCAGGTTGCGGCAAGCGAGGGACGCCATCCCAGAATGGATCGGCCCTCCTGGAAGCCAAGCCAGCGTTCCCTAGACTTGCACCTGCTCCCTTCGACGTTGGCTGGTGCAAAGCAAAGCTCAGGAAGCATTGTTTTTCAGATTTCACTGTTCCCGAAACCTCTATCCACCATGCCAGCTGGGGGATTCTGGAAGATGCAACACCCCTACTAAGTATTAGCTATCCCAAGCTCTGAATATGGTTGGTTGGGAATGAAAGGGATGGGTCAGGGTAGCCATGTCCAAAAGCAGCTCAGAAGTGGGCAGCTGTGTGAAACATGGGCCAAATTTGGCTATGGCACATCCAAAGTCATGTTCCATCACTTCCAACCAGGCTGAAATTAATGCAATGACATTCAACAGAGACAAATGCAAACTGTGGGCCTCAGAAACCCAAATGCACATGTATAGGATGGGGGACACCTGTGAAAAAGACCTTGGGGTTATTGGTCCCATTCCCACTTACAAATAAATCAGTTTGAGATCCAAATCGATGGATTGATTCGACAGCGGAGTGCAGTTCGCACTACATTTGCTCCGATTGCATTTTTTCCCCTGTAAAATAACCCACTTGTGTTTCACATTCATGAATGAATCATTTCAAAAATGGACCCACTCCAGCCGGCTGAAGGGTAAATTTAAATCGATTCCGATCCGCATCTGGTTCACACTTGCGCAGAATCGATTTATCCAAAAAGACGCAGAGGAGACATGGGTTAAATGGATCTAGCGCATGGCTCCCCTCTCCAAATTGCTTTGGCGATTCGGTTCAAGTGGGAACCAGGGTCATTTGAACCAATTCAAACTGATTTGCGATCCAGTTTAAAGGGTAGTGGCCATTGTTGGACACGACCCAGTGGTATAATGCCACAGCAAAGAAGAGAAATGCTATTTTATCCTGCATTAATAGAGCCATAGTTTCCAAGACAGGAGTAGTCATAGCCCCACTATATTCTCATCTTCAGTTCTTATTTTAAGAAGGACAAAGAAGCTAATGAAGATGATACGAAAGAAAAGGGATACAAGTGAAGCATAGGTTGATACGCTTCTCTCTCCACACTTTCCACTCCATTTCCTCAGCAGGAAATTTCTTGGAGGATTTGCAAAGTTAATTCCTGCATCTGAAACATGGGTCACTCTTGCTCCTGTGTCCTTAGTCTTAGACACACTCCAAAACAGCCAAGAAATGCTGCAGAGGATGTTTAAAAAAGCACCTTGCAGTGGTGCAATTGCACCCGGATTCCACTTTTGGGGCGTTTTATGGATGCACATGCACAACACACAAACACACAGGTCAAGCAAGGTGTTTCCTCCTTTCAAAACCCCCCTTCCATGGAAAACAACAACCACAACAACCACAACAACCTCCTCGTTCTAATCCTGCCAAGATATGAAAATCCAAACCAGGCAGATTTAGGCTGAAAGTAAATCCGAAGAAAACTAGGTCAGGTATTTTAAGCTCGCTCATTCATTCCAGCCACATCCTCCCCCCAAAAAATGTACGTTAAAAGCAGGCGCATTAAAGGCACGCTGCAGGCGGAGGCTTTGTGGGATGAATAGCGCACAGGTTAACATTGTTCTGGGGCGGAGGAACTTTGCACCGGAGCCTTCAACTTGGAGTGGCATTTGGTGGCAGTGGCCATTTTGTTTTACCCATAATTCCTATTGTTTAATACGGAGTCACATTCTGTCTCTGGAAGACATGCATTGCAGGTAAAACAAAATGGTGGCATGGGAGGATGCCCAAGCTGGTCAGACCCAAGGCTTTTGAGTCCTTCTTGACTTACAGCAACCCTAAGACAAACCTACCATGGGTTTTCTTGGCAAGATTTGTTCAGAGGAGGTTTGCCATTGTTGTCCTCTGAGGCTGAGAGAGTGTGACTTGCCCAAGATCAGCCTGTATTTTTATGGCGGAGCTGGGAATCGAACCTTGCTCTCCAGAGTTGTAGTCTAACGCTCAAACCACTATGCCATGCGATGTTATTTAACCCTATCTCCAATGTAGAATGGCAGCCAGAGCATCTTGGCTGCCTCACATTCACAAAGTCACTCATAAGTTGAGGCTAACTTGACAGCAACAAATTAAAAACCCTGGACTCCTGATCTACAGTTGGCTGTCCATGTTTGCAGCTTTGCAATTTGCGGATTTTATTATTAATGGATTTGATTAATACATTCTCACTAAGAATCTCTAGGTCCTCCAGCGCAACTCAATAGTTAATGTCCACCAGAAGTTGCACTGGAGGACCTAGAAATCCCTAGAGAGGACACTTCTCTAGGCATTGTCCTCCAACACAATCCTATGGTCAACCTCTAGCAGATATTGAACAAAGAGCTGCAATGGAGGACCTAGAGGTTCCTAGAAACACTTCTCTAGGCATTTGTAGGTCCTCCAGCACAATTCAACACCTAACATCTGTCTGATGTTGACCATAGCATTGCACTGGGGACCTACAGATTCCTAGAGAGGTGTTCTCTCAGCTTTAATTATTATTTTAACTTGCATTTTTTTGCACTTTCACAGGGGACCTGTGCCCCTAACCCCCAAAAATGTGGATCTCTGTTTTAGGGGAGGACTTTTATCAGTGTTGGCCAAGATCTTCCTGTTAGCAAGCTGAGGCTGAGCAAATAGGAGAGGAGCAGGAGAGGATAGATTGTTTTCCAATTCTCTGAATAGCCCAGGCACCAGGCTTCTGGGGTTTTAAAGGGGATAATAACCAGCTCTGTGAATTGGACTCTGAAATGCAACTTGCAGATGCTTGCTCTGAACCCGGCGCTGTCAAAACCACCTCGTCCGGCAGCGTTCGGCAACAGCTGTCGGCCTTTTCCGAAAGCGCGGCGCACAGTCCCCAGCCAGCGCAAAACAGCTGCTCCTCTCACATCTGCAGCAACGGGGTCAGTGCTGTGTCTAGGAAGTTGCACCAACAATGATCCTCACAAACACACACCACACACATAGAGGACGGAGATCTTCATGCTCTAAATTAATCTTACCCTTTTTCTCCTCACCGTGAGAAAGTCATAAAAAAAACGTGCGGTTTTCCAAGGCTGTTTGGCGCTTCCTCTGAAAAACAAAATGTGTAATTTGCTTTTGCAAAGAAAGCAGCTGTTTCTGGGCAGAAAGGCCATTTTCTGAGCAGGTGGTGTTTAAGTATCTGAAGGGATGCCATATTAAGGAGGGAGCAAGCTTGATTTCTGCTGGTCCATAGACCAGGATATGGAGAAATGGATTCAACTATAGAAAACGAGATTCCACCTCAACATGAGGAAAGACGTCCTGAGGCAAAGAGCAGTCCATCATTGGAAGACGTTGCCTTGAAGGGCGGTGGAATCTCCATCTTTGGAGGTTTTCCAGCTGAGGTTGGATGGCCATCCATCACATGGAGAGCTTTGATGGTGTCTTCCTGAATGGCAGAAAAGGGGTTTGACTTGGTAGCCTTTCAATTTTAGGAGTCTAAGGCCTGTTACAGACTGCCAAAATAAAGCTGCTTGGGGTCTCTTTGGAGGTATGCTATTTAAATGACGCATGGGTCCTAAGAGTCCGGAGGTCGCGCCAAAGCCACACTCCATTCCTAAGCACTGGAGGGCAGCTTTGGTGCAGCTTCTGTATTCTTTGGGTGCATGCATCATTTAAACAGCATACCTCCAAAGAGACCCCAAGCAGCTTTATTTTGGCAGTCTGTCACAGGCCTAAGATTCTATGGACTTTTTCACACGATGAAAATTGGAAGGTTATCCGAATGCCAATCCGGGGTCATCCAAAGGGTTTCACGTTATTTCAAAAGAGAATACCAAACGATGTCGGAGGCAACCAAAAGGCTATCCAAACGCAATCACTAGTCATCCTCAAAATAGCTGCATTCGGAAAGCTATCGAATTTGTAAATCCTTTTCCAGTCCAAATTTGCAGTCAATTCGAATTTGTGTTGGCATGAAATTTTCTTCCTCTGATTTTTCTTGGTCCGGAACTGTAAAATCTAGACATGATCCTATCCTCCCTGCGCATGTGCAAGCATGCTAATTCACAAGGAAGAATCCAATGGGTACATATTGATCCGATGAATTCGTTCGCATTGGCCCTGCTTTCTCTTTCAGGTGGATGCTGTGTTCTGCATTGCGTGTGATGAGCTAGTGCGTAATTCCGTGCATTTCCGCATTGGCCCCGCTTTCTCCTTCTTTCGGGATGGTGATATATCCCTCCCAAGTGAAAAAGCCCTATGTGTGGTGGAGTCTTCTTCTCTGGAGGCCAGAAGGACATCCATCACAGGGAGGGCTTGGATTGCGTCTTCTTGCATGGCAGAATGGGGTTGGGATGGATGGCCCTTGGGGTCTCTTCCAACTCTAGGATCCTATAGAAGAACTGTTTGCCTCAGAAGGTGGGGACCGTTCTTCCATGGAGGCCTTTACTCCAGAGGTTGAATGGCTGTCTCTAGGGATTGCTTTAGCTCCGGATTCCCATACAGCAGAGGGTTAGACTGTAGGACCCTTGCAATATAGTATACAACACTTGATGCATCTCCCTATCCGTTGCTCAGAGTTGGACTTATCCAAACCTATGAGCTCACGCTGCTAGATTTGTGGAAGCGTTTACGCCAGCCTTGCCCAACTCTGAATGGGATACCCCTCATCTTCAGCCACAACAGGCCCCTGTCCGACGCCTCATCCAAAGCCATACTGCGGAGTAGGAAGGAGCCGACTCAGAGGGAGAAAGTGGCAGAGACAAAGTGGCAGTGTCTCCTTCCCTTCCCTCTCTCTCCTCCCTCTCATTTATGTGCCGTAAATCAATATTGCCAAGATGTCCCGGGGTTGATATACTCATTGTCTAACACCTTGTCAAAAGCCAACGGGCGATCTCACTCCATAACTCGCGCTGACATATTGATCCCGTGGCCGTCGGCTGGATGCGTCTATAGAGGCAGAGGAAAGGATCTGCTCTCTGTCCTCATTCGGCAGCGCTCAGGAGGCAAAATTCCCCCCTGCGAGGGACCAGAGGAAGAGGATAGATGCATTTGTTTTGCCCGTTAATTGCAAGATAATACCTCATCTGGACCTGTCAAAGCAACCCTGCCAACCCAAATTCTCTGTTAGCTTAACAACTGGCATTTCTGTAGGTTTTGCAAATGAATTTTCCAACCACAAAAGGACAGTCAGAAGAAAGTTTGCTTTATAGCAAACATAGATAAAACAGCATAGTATTAGGAGAAGAGTCAGAAACGGGTATCATCACCATCATCATCTTAGCCACCTTGAGTCCCTATACTGGGAGAACGGCAGGATATAAATAAATATAATAATAATAATAATAATAATAATAATAATAATAATGCATGTAAATACATTTGGGCTGTGTATATGATACTGCAATTTAAAGGTATCGTTTTAATTTTGGTAGTCATTTACGCCGCAACTCTTACCATTACATTCAGCGATAGACGGGAATTAAGATTTATCAGTAACATCAGTACAAAAAAAACATGATCGCAGATTCTGCATGGAAGGAAGGGAGCTAGTGAATAAGACAGGGAAGAGAAAGAAAGAAAGAAAGGATGAAGCACAAGCAGGAGCCTCCTGGGAGAACCATCTCAGATTGGAACGACGGCCCATTAGGTTCGGTACAGCGGCGCATCCAAAGTTCACTGTCCCCTTGTGGCCGCAATGGGAACGGAGTGTGGAAAAGGAGTCCCTTGTCTATCACAGTCTTTAAGACACACCTAAATGGGTTCTTCCTCTTCTTTTCTTCTCAAGCTCTTTTCCCTCTCTGGGGCTTATTCTTACTCCCAAAACTTTTTCCGCTGTAGTCGGAGAAACTTGGCAGAAGAAGAAGAAGGAAGAGGAAGCCGGTACAAGTTCTGCAACAAAATATTTCAAAGGTTGTCACATTGCACATGAGTGTGCATTTCACCGCCATTGTGCAATGAACATTCATTTGCAACACCTATATTCAATGTTCAGCCAGGCACATCAGGTGTGCATGCATGCTGCACCTGAGTATGCAGTGTTGCAGATGAGTGTGCATTGCACAGCCATTGTGCAATGCACATTCATGTGCAATACACATGCACACCCATGCTCAGTGTTAAGCCAGACACATCAGGCGTGCATGCACTTACACATAAGTGTTTATTTCACCTCCATTGAGCAATGCACATTCATTTGCAACACCTATGCTCAATGTTCAGCCAGGCACATGAGGTGTGAACTGCACATTCGAGGTGCAATGCACAGGCTCATTGCTTTGCACATTTAGCCACGCAATGTCTTGATTCACTAACAAGACAGCACTGCAACTTGATGGTGCAAATTTACATAACAGCATAACTCCTTGATGTAGGATCTCAGCTGGGAGCCTCCCATCGTACCCATTTTATTCGTATCCCCTTAGTGACGCCTCTGTCCCAGAGATAGCAGACAGGGAGCATTATGACGCATGGAGCACAGCTTTCTCCCCTAATATTTTCCTGCCATCCCCCCACTATCTGCCGCCTGAGGCCACTGCCTCCGCCTTCATTGCCGTCGCGCCAGCTGCGTCCCACGCATTTGGGGGGAACAACAGGTTGGGCGCAACTGGCTGATGGAAACCTAAAGCCCCTGAGTCTCTTCCCTGCATATTTTAGTCTCTATTTTTGGAGTCCGTGGCTTCAATAGCTCTCTGCTTTCCTTTTTTCTCGTTTAATTTCTCTCTCTCTCTCTCTCTCTCCCTCCTTTAAAATGTTGATTTCTCTCCTCCCCTCGGTCTGATAATCCATTTTGAATGTGTCCTTTCCTCCGCGCATAAATCCCCACAGCTGTTAGGGCTTCAGAAATCCTTGATCCATCCAGAGAAGCAGAGAGAGAGAGAGAGAGAGAGAGAGAGAGAGAGAGAGAATGAAAAGACCACCTTGGCAAAGACTGTCGCAATTTATAAAAAAATTATTCATGCTCACATATACGCGCATATATATATATATATATATATATATATATAACCCTACACTCATCAAAAATGACACTAATACAGAAAACCGGTGAAATTCCTGGCATTCGGTGTATCATTAATCTGTCTAAAGTGGCTTTGATCTCCTCCGCTTTAATTAACTGATAATTATAACGTGATTGCGTGTTTTTCGTCGAGAATAAATGGGGGGAAAACGGCAACCCGAAAGTCGACAAGCCTGGAAAAATCACGTTTCCATGGGTTGCCTGTCCATATTCCAAGGGAGCATCTTCCACTGTCAAACAGTGAAATCGATTCAAATTTGCCCTTCGGCCGGCTGGGGCTGAATCATTTTGATGCCAGAAAATGCGATCGGGGCAAATGTAGGGGGGAACCACACTCCAATGTTTAATCGATCCATCAATTTGGATCGCACACTGATTTATCTGTAAGTGGAAATGAGGCCATGGTTTCCAGACCTTCCACCAATTTGGTTGCCCTCTTCTGGACACAGTTCCCTCTTGTCAACATCCCTCTTGAATTTTGGTGCCCAGAACTAGGCATAGCATTACTCCAGGTGAGGCCTGACCAAAGCAGAAAAAGGTGGCGGCACAGAAAGAAGGATCTCCCCAGAAGACGAAGTCCATACAATTCAGTCCCAGAATATTTTCCAAGGAAAGGATGGTTGCAACAGAAGGTTAAAGGTGTGAAACGCAACCCAAGCCAACTCCGCCAACTAAGAGCGTGACATTTAACCTGCAAAAAGGAGGAAGGAGAAGGTGCCGGCGGCCGCCCTCCTTTGCTACAGAAGCATTAGCTGCTCCCATGAAGACCGTATTTTATATCGCACTCAGACAAACAGAGATCTTTGGCTCCTCGCCCAGATGGAGGGGAAAGCGCCTCTCTCTTAAGTCACACTGGGGACCCAGTGAACTTTAGAAAGCGTAATCCTACTTCAACCTTCTCTTGCATCCCTCGCTTTCTCTCCCTCCCTCCCAAACTCTTCGCATTTCATTTCTTGGAAAGGAAAAAAGAAAAATGTTGTCGCTCATGTTTTTCGCCCCATTGCCAATGCTGGTAATAATGCTCAGCGGTGGGCAAACTGTGCCCCTTTGGGTCGCCAGTGGGCAAAGTGGGGCCCAGGGGTGGCATTTGTGACCCCCTGGGATCAAGAAATTCAAAAATCCCCCCTCCAAAAATATTGTTTCTTCCAAAATGGCCCCAATGCCTTCTAGGACGCAGTAGGGGACCTTTCACAATGTCCACCTCATGGTCATTTCCAGGAGGAGACTTTTCTATACAGTGTAATGGAAAGCGGACATAAAGTGACATCGGTCAGTTCAAGAAGTCACTAAAAAAATGCCCGAAGTCATTTCTCGTTGCTAAAAAGGAACGTGAGACATTTTCCGTTGCCAAAAAAATAAAAAGGTCGGACGCCACTTTCTGCGGCGACTAATTATGACTATTTCACTATAAGATATCAGTCTATCTGTCATCAATCATCTATATGATAGATAATAGAGAGGCAGATAGATAGAAGGATGACTTATAAATGATAGAGATGATCTCTCTTGATCTCTCTCGATCTCTCTATCATCTTCTATCAATCATCTCTGTCTCAGATAGACAGATAGAAGAAACCAAAAGCTTCATTCCACTTGAGAGCCTAGGCTGCCATCTCACTCTTTTCCTCCTCTTCCCTTCCTCCTTTCTCCCCTTCTGCGATTCCTTCTGCTAATTTATGCAAATCAGATGGAGCTCGTTCCAAGTCGGAGACAATAAATGAAGAGGTTTTTAAAAAGATAATGCGAAGAAAGGGTGGCGGGTGCGAGGCAGGTGAGTGAAGGAAAGGACCAGGAGGGTGGGCTGGTAAATACTAATGGTTCTGCGTCTCTTCTTCTTGCTTAAGGGAAGGTTATGTTTAATTACATCGGCTTCTTCTTTGCCAATGGGACCGGGTTATTAATCAGATCCTGAGGGCCCTTTCCAGGCGGAGGCAGGTTGGAGCCATCTTAGTTAACCATTCCTAGAATTAACCCTGGATTCAAGCCTAGAAAAGTGAATCGACGTACAGGTAAACCCCATGGATTTAATGGGGCAATGTAACCAGGAGTAACAGTAAGGCCGCATTCCCGCTTACAAATAAATCACTCTGGGATCCAAATCGATGGATCGGTTCGGCAGTGGAGAGCATGGTTCATATTATATTTGCCCCAATCGCATTTTGTTGCTGCAAAATAAAATAACTCACTCACGATTCATGTTGACGAACGAATCGATTCAAAACAGACCCGCTCCAGCTGCTCCAAAGGGCAAATTTAAATTGATTCCGATCTGCATCAGGTTCGGACACTTGCATGGAATCGGTTTATCCAAAAAGACCTGGAAAAAATCAGCATCAAAAAGACGCGAGTTAAATGGGTCTGGCGCATGGCCCCCCTCTCTGAATCGTTTTAGCGATTCGGTTCAAGTGTGAACCATGGTCCTTTAAACTGGTTCAAAATGATTTACGATCTGATTTATAATGATTTACGATCCGCATGTGTATAGAGTTACTGCACATTGGGACACACTGAGGACCAGGATGCTTTGTGCTTTGGGAAACACTGCATGTTGGGGGCACAATGCATGTTGTGCTTTGAGACACATTGTTCACCCGGGTATGTTATGCTTTAGGACACATTGCACATCAAGGACGGGCGTTCCCATTGCAAATCATCTTGCATGGGACATCTTGCATGGTGCCATGTTGTGCGTAGTTGCAACTCACTATTGCATGTGGAACGTACCGCCAGCACTGTTTACATCATAGTTTTCAATAGAGGCCTTCATCCATTGTCCAAAGGGAAGTCAGACGTTGGGCACATGCGCTGGCAAGGGGAATGGAAATCCGGATGTCGCTCTCTCCCAGTTGCATCCGCAATGAGAAGCCGTCCCTTTGCGTCTCCGCAGGATCCCACCTCGGCTCCCAGCATGAGCATCTTCCACAGGGCTTAATCAGAGCAAGCACCGCGTCGGATTGATTAAAAGCTGTCCCGGTCAAATTGGAAAATAGAAAAATGATCCTGTAAACTCGTTGTTTGCCTAACTTTCCGCGCTGGTTTATGAATGCCTCGGTTCCCATCAGTCGGGGGAAAGAGGTGAAAAATTAATGGGCCTTTTGCCAGCAAAAGACTCGCCTCCTTCCCTCCCACCAGCCCTAAAAAAACCAAGAGAAAGAGAAAGATCATTCTCATTAGAAAAAACATATTTTCGGGAGAGAGATTGGGAAACGCATGCAGAGAGAGAAAGGAGAGATATGTACGCTCCGTTTCGATCATTCTTTTTCTTTCAGGGCCAATTTCATCTCAGGGAAATGAAATTGTATAAATGCAACTTTTTAAATGTCGTTGTTAAATATGTCTCTGCACTGTTTGGACTATTTTTTTAAAATGGCCATCGTTCTGATTTTAAATGGTTTGGGCTAATTTTAATGGATGCTTTAATGGTAGGAAGAGGGATACATATATTTTAAATCAATTGATAACATTGGGAAATAGTGTTCGTTTGGACCACAGTTTGGGAACCATTGGTTTAAACCAGGTTTGTTTAAAACAGTGGTTCCCAAACTTTGGTCCTCTGGGTGTTTGGGACTTCAGCTCCCAGAAGCCTTAGCCATCCTGGCCAATAGTCAGGGATTCTCAGGGTTGAAGTGCAAAACACCTGGAAGACCTGAGTCTGGGATCCACTGGTTTAAACCAGGTTTGTTTAAACCATGGTGCAAACCGGGTTTGTTTAAGCAATGTTTCAAACCAGGTTTCTTTAAACCTTTAAACAAAACAACTTTTTAAAAAACACTCCTGGTTTTTTAACATGGATTACAGATAGAGAGAGAGACACTATTATTATTGTTGTTGTTGTTGTTGTTGTTGTTGTTACTATTACTACTTTAAAGCCCCAAAGCTGTCTCACCAGGCCTTCCCTGCTTCAATGTGAGCAGGCAGGATCAGAGACTGACTGTTTAATGGGATTTGAGCATCCATGGATTTTGGTTTAGAAAACCAGCAGATTCCAAGAGCCATTATAAAGCTCTTTCTTGACCCAAGGATGAATTTTCATGCTGGCAGAAAGTGGTCAGAGATGGGTCCAACCGAGCCTCCAAGGGACAGAGTTTGGTAGCCACCAAGAAGACCTCATCTGCTGGGTCTTCACCTATGAACATGGCAGAGCGAAAGCCCTCTCCGGACGATTGTAAGACTTTGCAAGACTGAAATATGGGCAAACTGGGGACCTGGTTTGTGTGTGCCCACCAAAACCTCATATGGAGATGATACTGCTCAAGAGCTTGGCACAATATCCCTATCTCTTTGTAGGAACAGATTTCCTCCTTGGTTCCCTTTGGAGGGCTTCCGACTTTGCATTCCTGGATCGTCTCTCCTCTTTCTCCCGCAGCCTCCATCTTCTGCTCCTCTGTGTCCCTCCCGGGTGAATGGAGAGGAAGTTGCAAATGCGCTCCACGCTCCAGATTTGTGTTAGTGGTCTCGGTTTGTTTGCTCAGTGCGAGAGGGTTTTTCCTTCTTGTTGTAGTTGTTGTCGTTGTCGTGGTGCATCGGGGTGGGTAGGGTTTTTTGCATTTAATGCCAGGTAATTAAGCGTACACCCGGCTCAAGTGGGGAAAGGAGGCCCCGACACCTTCCCGATAACATCTCCGATCATTCAATTCTCATTGCTCCAATAATCCAGATCTAATTTGCTGGGAGCATCAGGAAAAGAGAGTTCTCACAGCAGTTCATTATGGAGTGTGACTAGCATTTCATTACGGCCCAGAGCCGGCTCCATGCGGAGGAAGAATGCGCTTCCCCTCGGCTGCGGTTGACAGCAATGAGCCACCTTCAAATCCCCTTGTGCTTCGCACGCCGTTGACAATGCACACTGCGAAAAGCTAGGCCAGGAAAGGTCTTGAACCTACAAGGAGGTCACCTTTGGCCTTGGCTTGTGGGTCAAGGGGTCAGTCAACACTGGACAAAGAAACTGCTTCCCAAGCTTCCCTAGGGGAGGTTTTGTTGGTCGGTGCATGACAGATTTCTTGATGCTGTTGTTATTGTGTGACTTCAAGTCAACTCTGGCTTATGGTGACCCCTTCTTAGGGTTTTCTGGGTCAGATTTCTTCCAAGGAGGCTTACCGTTGTCTTCTTTTGAGGCTGAGAGAGTGGGACTTGCCCAAGGCTACCCAATGGGCAACCTGAGCTCCTAGGGTTATAGTCCAACACTTCAACAACTATACCGCACAATGGTTCTTCAGGTTTATTCAGAGGCTTACCATCGTCTTCTTCTGAAGCTGAGAGAGTGGGACTTGCCCAAGGCCAACCAAGTGGGCTCCTCTGGCCATTACTACACCCCAAAATGGTTCTTCAGATTTGTTCGGAGGAGGCTTACCATTGCCTTTCTGTGAGGCTGAGGGAGTGTGACTCACCAAAGGCCAACTAGTGGACAACCATGGGCTCCTATAGTTCAACAACTACACCACACAATGGTTCTTCAGATTTGTTCAGAGGAACAAATCATTACCATTGCTTACCATTGCCTTCTTCTAAGAGTGGGACTTGTCCAAGGCTACCCAGTGGGCAACCCTGGTCTCCTAGAGTCCTTGTCCAACACTCCAACAACTACATCTCACAACGGTTCTTCAGATGTGTCTGGAGGATACTTTCCGTCGTCTTTCTCTGAAGCTGAGAGAGTGTAACATGCCCAAGTTTATCCAATGGGTTTCCATGACTGAGCGGAGCTTTGAACCCCAGTGAGTCCTAGTCCAATGTTCTAACTGCTACTCTGAGTCACAGTTGAATAATAGAAAGAGTTACTTTTAACTCTAGAATAACTACTGTGCCTACTATTAGCACAGAAGGCTAGTAGCAACACCTGTACATTTGGAAAGCCTTGACGTTTGCCATGTCAACTTTTGGAAAAAGCAACTCAAAAGCAACTTGGGGGGAAAGCCAGATCTACTACTACTACTGATGATGATGATGATGATGATGATGTCTGTGTCTCCAGGAAACTGGCAGAAGCCATGATTTGCCTACTAAAGAAGTTTCAGGATGGAGTTGGGAGAGAAAAATACATTGTGTACCTTTCCCAATACCTGCACACTCTCCTGTCATTAGCCTGAAGAGAGAGAGAGAGAAAGGAGGAAAGAAAAAGAGAGAGAAAGAATGATAGATCATATTTGCCCAGCCATGCCAGAAATCACTATTTTATGGAGCTTGGAATTATTGATCAGCTCAGAAATGGCCAGGGATATACGGCTTCTGTCGGCCGGCAGCCAAGATGGTGTAGATCTGGGTTTTATGGGGTCTCTGAGCTCAGCAGAAACATTTTCGTACCCCCCAAGGCGACCTGACCAAAGGAGAACAATAATCCTGGTTTATTATGGGCTGAATGGGAAAGGAGTTCAAGATTTCCCCCAAATGTGGGGATTAGTGAAATCTGGCTGGCCTTAGAGGTGGACATGGTTTTGGACGCAAGCTAAAGGTCTCTCTGGTCCAGGTTTCCATTTGCAGGGAGGCCATACAACAGCAACCCAATGGCTTTTCTATCAGGGTGCAGGAACAATAATCCTGTTACAACAAGGCTTACTGATCTGCTTCCAGGAACAATCCAAAGCACCAGTTATGAAATATAAGGACCTATATAGATCCAGGCGATCTCAAGGATGGTAGGGTCCCATCTGAACCTGACCAAGGTTATGAGATCTGGGGAGGCTTTTCTCTCCATCCCACCACCTTCACAGAAAGATCCATTTTAAAACTACAAATCCCAGGATGGAGGCACGGCAGTTCAAGTGGTATCAAACTTATACAATCCAGATGTGTTTCGTTTTCACTAAGCCAACTCAGAGCGAGGGCGAAAGTGTATTAGAGGCTGATTATTAAACCAATGCTCTAGGATAAAGAATACTTTCTCTTTTTATTTTAATCCTTTTTGGGGGCGGGGTCCTTGCCGCCTTGGAGTTACGGCGACCATCTTGTTTTTTATGCCATCTTGGCGCAGGTGGCATCAGGCTTCCCCCTATGGTCCAGATGTCCAAAAGCAAAGCCCCAGAGAGTCCGGCCATAGCTCTTTCCCTTTAATACCAGGACAATAAAAAGAAAACAAGAGAGGAAGGAAGGGAATAACAGAAGGGAGGATATTTTTGGGGGGGGGGGGAAGATGGGGAGAGAAAGAGCACAAATGCGAATGTCATCTGCAGCGAGTATGAGTTATTTATAACCGTAGCTCCTGAGAAAGGAGAGATATCACTGCCGGAGAGAGAGAACGAGAGAGAGAGAGAGGGAGAGATGGTAGAAATAATTCTCGAGACAGACGCCTCTGCCTTTGGTGAGAATAACTGCATGACAATTGCATTCAGCTCGCAATTGAAGGAGAGGAAGAGGAGGAGGAGGAAGGAGAGGAAGAGGAGGAGGAGGAGGAGGAATGAGTTGCAAAATCGTTCCCTTACGGATTCGCTGCACGTGCCTCATAGCCTCCAAGGTTTCGCAGGTATCCTCAGAGAGCGACCAAGAAGAGGGAAGAAGGTATGGATGAGATGAGGAAGAACAGACAAGCTAGGAAAGGCTGCAGCAGTTTGCTTTTGCCTTAGTCTACAGGGAAGGAGCAAATACCCTTCTTTCCTCTTCTCCTGCGGATTTCATTGAATGCAAACTACTTTTGGACAAGATGCTGGGCAGCCTCATACCTTTCGCTCCTCTTTCCCCTTCTGATTTTATTTACTATATGTACTCAAGTATAAGTCTAGAAATTTGGGTCAAAGAATTGACCCCCAAAACATGGGTCAAATTATCCATGGGTCAATGTAAGTCCTGTACTTTAACTCATGTATATATGTATGTATGTATATAAAAAATACACTCATCCCTCCATATTTGCAGATTTGATTATTCATGGATTTGGTTAATATGTTCTCTCTAGGAATATCTAGGTTCTCCTCCAGTGCAACTCTATGGTCAGCTTTAACTAAAAGCTGCACTGAAAGACGTAGAGATTCCTAGAGAGAACACTCTGCTAGGCCTTTGTGGCTCCTCCAGCGCAAAAGGAAAGCATTGCCCCTTCAAATAAAAAATCCTCCTCCTCTGCATGAATTTTTCCTTCAGACTCCAAATTTATAGCATTGCAGAGACACCAAGAACCATTCCTACTCTTGCATCTGCGGTGTTTGCATGCGCTTGGTCACTCTGCCTGGCCCTTACCTTTGGATGCAAAAGCTCTGTTTCTAAATGCTGAAATTTTACACTACTGCAATGCTGGAAATTTGGGGAAATGATGGAAAATTCAATTGGAGATGCAGAAAGCATCTTTGGTGTGGCAATGTTCTTATATTTTGTTCCCCACTCAATATATGCACTATTGTGGATGCCCTACATCAGTTGCACCAAAAGAAGATTTCCTATGCATCCACTCTTCCAAGATGCAATTCCACCATATCTCTCTACCATCGACAGTAAAACCCAAAGTGGGGTGGAGGCAGAGAGAGAAAGAAAAAGAAAGATCCCTCTGGACACTTGACTACTCCAGAGCATAAAGATTAACAGTCCTTTAATAATGCAGAAAATCCCAGCCAAGTGCAGGACGCCTCTTTCACTCTATTAATATTTCTTCCTTGCTGCCATGCCGCACCAGATGGATCTCAGCATTAAAGCCTTTCAAGCCCTGCGCATGAATTTGCTGCTGCAAGATCTGGGAAGGTGGGACTTTCCTATGAGAACCCCAAATGTTAGGAAGGAAGGAAGGAAGGAAGGAAGGAAGGACCATCAAGAGGGAGAAAGCGAGGTGCATTGGTCATTATGTGCATTGTGCACCAATGTGTGTTGCATACCAATATCCACTGCACACCAATGCACATCATGCACTGATACATACTGGTCCTGGTGTGCATCAAGCACTGTTGTCAGTGTCCAACAGTTATGTTCACAATTCACTAAGAATGGCCCCATTCCCCCTTGCAAATAAATCGCTTTGCAAACCAAATCGATGGATCGGTTTGGCAGCGGAGCGTGGTTCACACTACACTTGCCCAGATCGCATTTACTTGAGGCTAAATAAAATAAAATAACCTACTTGGGGTTCACATTCACAAATGAACCGATTCTAAATGGACCCGCTCCAGCCAATCAAAGGGCAAATTTAAATCGATTCCGATCTACGTCTGGTTCACACTTGCGCAGAATCAATTTATCCAAAAAGATGTGGGAGGAAATCAGATGCGGGTTAAACGGGTCTAGCGCATGCGCCGCTTCTCTGAATCACTTCACTGATTCGGTTCAAGTGCGAACCACGGTCATTTAGTGGGAATGAGGCCAAGGTTTCTTAGCATCCCTGCTCCTTAGCTAAGTACAGTAGTTCCTCCTTTATTCATAAGAGATATGTTCCCAAAACCCCAGTGGATACCGAAAATCATGGATAGTTTTGAACCCTATAACAGTGATACTTTTGGAGTGAAAATGAACTGAAACCGTGGAGAGAGAAAGCGTGGATAAGGGTGAACTGTATAATATTTTTGGACTACTGCTGGCCGCAAATAACACCTCTCTAGGAAACTCTGGGTCCTCCAGCGCAACTCTGTGGCCAACATCTGGAAGATGTTAACCACAGAGTTGCACAAGAGGACCAACAAATGCTGGCTGTCAAGGGTGGACTACGATACGGGCGAATTCATTTCACCTTGGTGCAAAGGGAAGTAATGGGAGAATTGAGTTCAGGACGGAAACACATGTGCAGCCTGAATTCCCAAAAGGGACCCAACAAGGTAGCCAAGATGTCAGGAACAAGTCGACCCATCCCTTCAATCTCCTTGCTCCTTGCCTCTCTTTCCTCTTTTTCGCTTTCCGCCCGGTTCCAGAAATGTATCTTGAGCACTATTTTCCTCCTCGTTCCTTTTCATCAAGCTGTCAGCAAGTGACAAAATGCACTTACGCACAGCAGAAGGGGAAGAAAGGAAAGAGTAAGAGTAAGAGAAAGTGCATCCACCCGAGTCTCCTTCCAGATTTGGAAGATTATTCATCGCAAGCTGGCCTTCTTCCTGGCTTGCAGCAGAAAAAACGAAAAAATAAATTAAATCACGCACCCCACAAATGTCAAAGAATTGAATTGCTCCAGTTGGATCTGAGTATGAGGTAGAAAAGAGGGGAAAGAAATATTGCAAAAACGGATGCCTTGGTTTGCACAACTGAAGTCACAACCCAGTGCACAACGGCTGGGTTTGAATTCTTTCCATTGTGATACACAATTTCGCTTCCACAGCCTTGAACCAGATGTGGGCCTAGAGATTTCTACAGAGAACATAGGAATCCAATCCGCAAATAATTGAAATTGCAAAAGCAAAAGCCGCCAAATGTGGTCAACTGTATCCTCCAAAACCTTTCCAAGAACAAAAGCATCTGAGAAAGTAGAAGTCTAGGAAAGCTCATGCGCCAACTTCTTCCTTTCAGTCAGTATCAAAGACTCTCTTTACTCACTGATTCTACAGACTAACATGGCTATATCTTTGAATTCTTTCCAGGAACAGCCATTGCTCCTTTCACATTAACCTCCCTGCATAAAACAGAACTCCTGTGCCTCTGCTTTTTTTGATGCGAGGCCCAGGAACTGTTTTATGGCGAACCTCTCCGAATGCGTTCCCATTTGCAATGAATGCACTCCAGCTGCATTGGAGCTCAGGGCGGCCCTATCTTCTCAAGCATGGGCCTTAATGAATAATTTATCTGCCGCGTTTCCCTTCAGCGCAGACCTTATCTCGCTCGTCGCCTTTGCACGTTCCCGCCGCAAGGCCGATATCTCACTTTTCCAGAGCTCCACGGCGGAGCAGGTATCTCACCGGCGCCTGCCCCAGATCTCTGGCCGTATGCTCAGATTCTGCTGCAATCCATCAGAGGTCCTGGGGAATGGACAAGAGTTCCAATGCCTTCGACAAGGAACAGGGCCATCCGATCAGATCTCCCGCCTCGAGGGGAGAGAATTAGGAATCGACTTGGCTCCGACTGGGAAGATTCGCACCCGGCCTTCCCTCTCTTTCTGACAAGGGGTGGAGAGAAGAGGACAAATGGCGCCACTTAAATAGCAATTAAGCCCTAATGGCCAGAACGGAGGTCTTTGCTGGCTGGGAAATGAGAACCGCTTGGAATTAAACCGGGGTTATCATCGCAGGCTCAGTGCTGACCTGATTTAACAAGTCATTAACCCTGTTACAACCAAAAAGAGAGAAAGTGAGGGCTCACCTTCTTTTAAGACCACATAGCTTTGAAAACTTCAAGACCGCAATCCTGTTGCATCTTCCCAAGCGGACTTGCGAATGCAAAAATTAGGACTGGACATTTCCGTAATGTGACATGACTACATAGCAGATACAGTGTCTGATGAGTATCACACGCCGATGCACACTGTGCACTGATGTGCACAAGTCCAAATGTGTATTGGACACACTTGCTGGTTTCCTGTTGTGCATCTTTGCATTTCTCTAGCAGGGTTTCTTTGTCAAATTCGGAGACGTAGCCAGGTTAATCTCCAATGTGAGCATGCAAAGGGACCTTATAGCATGTAGTAGCGTGCATGTAGCAGGCAAAGGGATCTTGTCGCATGTAAAATGAGTATGCCAAGGGATCTCGCAGCATGTGGGTAGCATGCATGTAGCAGGCAAAGAGATCTTATAGCATGTAAAAGGAGCATGCCAAGGGATCTTGTAGCATGTCGGTAGCATGGATGTGGCAAGCAAAGGGATCTTGTAGCATGCAAAATGAGCACGCAAATGGATCTTGAGACTAATTGAGTAAAAAATGTACCGGTAGCATGAGCTTTTGTAGACTTGGTCAACTTCCTCTGCAAAGAAAAGAAACCCTGTTCTTAAGAGCTCTTCTCAGGTCTTGCAAACCCACGGCTGTGGCTTCTCTAATGGAGTCAATCCACCTGTAATGGAGTCTTCCTCTTTTCCTGTTGCCTTCCCCTTCACTGAGCTTGATGCTCTTACTCTCACCCAATGGGTTTATCCCAAATAAATGGATTATCCCAAATAAATCCAGCTGGGTGAATGCCTCCCTTTGGCATGCGGGCGGCAGTGCATGAACTGTATGACTGTAACGGCAGATCCCTGTTCGATGTCTCCTTGCAAACATTCACCCGGTGCATGCTTTGCATCATTAACATTCTGCAATGTCTCAGACATATGGCCTGCTGCCTACCTTCACCCCCGCTGTGATGCCAACTGGAATGCCATCCGGGAACTTTCTCAGATCAGCGCATGTAGTTCAAATGCTCAAACAAGCACATTTGGGCTAAAAAGAATACGAAGAGCTTGGGAGCCTTGGATCAGACCAACTTGGGCATCTCTATAAGGATCATATCATAGTGTTGGAAGGGAAGACAAGGGTCATCCAGTCCAACGCACAATAACAGCACTCCTGCAAGAAGCCCATCCAACCTCTGTTTAAAGACCTCAGAAGATGGAGAGGCCCACCAACTTCCAACCCACCATCAAAACATCTCTTAAAGTCCAGAAGTTCTTCCTAACGTTTAGGTGCGATCTCTTTTTGGGGGTAATTGGAATCTATTGGTTCGTGATCTAGTTTCTGGAGCAGCAGAAAGCAAGTTTGCTCCATCTTCTACAGATATTTAAAGATGGCTATAGTGCTATGGCACCGGAGTGCTCTGACGGCAAAAGCCAAATATCTCACAAAACTATGGATCCTCAAATCCCATAGCATTGAGCCATGGCAGCTAAAGTGGTGTCGAACAGCATTAATTCTGCAGTGTGGATGCAGCCCTGGACACTGGTCTTCAAATCTGTTTTGCAGCAAATGATAGAGTTTCCACTTAGTCATCACTCCCTGGATTTGGAATAAAAGGAGACTTCCCTGGAGTATTGGGTCCATCTTCCATGCATTTTGGCATCCAAACAGACCAGTGTGGGAATAGGAGAGGAACGTTGCATTTCCTCTATGCGGATGTGGGCATAGGTTGTGCGATAGGACCACATTTCTCCCGTCGTTGGTTGGGGGCTTGGGTTAAAAAGCAACAACCCAAGCACCCCATCTTCTGGAGTCTCATGCCTCTTCCACGCTCCAAGCTGCCTTTGGAGATGGGTTGGTATGGTTCAATTAAATCATTAACAAGGGCAGACAGTACCAGGCTGGTAGACCCCCTGAGGGCACAGCGTCGCATACGCTGCGATGCCAACTCAATTCCCTCGGCTCACGGAGGCTGACATGTATAGTTTGGACGTCTGCGGCAGGAATATTCCAAGGGCAGCTCTTTCAGAAATGTATGATTTCCTCTGCGTTGTATGCCTGAACCTCGTGCTTCTTCTGTCTCCCTTGAGAAGAAGAAGCATCTCTGCCGTCACAATCAAGTCCACCAAGGAAAATTGGATGCCCCAGGACATAGGAAATTTCCGCAGCACTGGATGTTGGCCAGAGAATGGTGTGTAGTGGTTGGAGCATCAGACTTAGGAGATTGTGGTTTAAATGTCTGTTGAGCCATCAAACCCATTGGTTATCCTTGGGCCGGTCTCTCTTTTTCTCCGTCATCCTGACCTACCTTCCAAGTTTGTTGTGAGGATAAAGTGGGAAGGAAGAGAGCCATGCAGAACATATGGAAGATAGAAAGAAAGGCAGGACATCACTACCAGAGTCTTGGAAAGTTGGCCAATAAGTGACCCATTGACCTTTTCCTGACCAGAACTTCTAGTTTCCCACCACAATACTTTCTTCATCCTCCTTACACATCCAGAAGACCTAACAATAAGTCGGGTTTTCCCATCAGTGCAGACACGGCCATACTTATAGTGCTATGATCACACTTAACTCCTATGGTTCCAACCTCTAGAAACCTTGGCTTCATAGTTTAGGAAGGGAGGCTTGGGATTCTCTAAGAGCTAGCTCTAGAGCAGTGTTTCCCAAACTTTGCTCCAGATGTTTCAAACTCCAGGTCCCAGCATTCTTGATTGTTGACCCAACTGGCAAGGTCTTCTGGGAGTTGAAGTCCAAAACTCCTGGAGGACCAAAGTTTGGGAAACACTGATTTAGAGCATCTATCTGTCACCTCTCCAATGGGCCCCCATGCAATGCCAAAATCAAAACATTTGATGCACACAAGGCTTTAAAAACCAACAGAGCTGTTTCATAGGAGGCACAGTTTATATTTTGAAGACTGTGAACATTTTGCAAAGGTAGCCCCACCTGCAGATGTGACCATACTCCAAATAAGATTTAATTGAGGCATAGGAAAAAGCAGTGAAAGGGGACTGCCTGGGAGGATGGCAGACTCTTTGGAGGTCTTTAAACAGACTTTGGGTGGGAGTCTCTCAGGGTGTCTCAGTTGCGTCTTAGCACATGGACGGGGTTGGAGTAGATGACCCTTGGGGTACCATATGCCTCCATTAGGTACAATTCTGTGCACCTGGGAGGCACGTTCGAATGCCAGCTGTGAAATACCCATTTACAGTCCTCCTTCTCTTTCCTTCCCTCCTCCTTTCCTTCCCTCTGCCCTTGAAGGGACAGTTTATCTTGTTGACCTGAATTCCATTTTCTCAGCAGCAAAAAAGGAGGCCTCCCTTCCTCCTCTTAACAGGGGAGGATGAGGAGAGGAAAAGAGAAGAAAGTGCCAAGGAAGGCTTTCTGTGTGACCCACCTTCCCCAAGGCACCATGAAGGAGCAAGTGGAGGAAAGAGTCGTCTCTGGAAAAGCAGGAGGTCATGGATGAAGAAAGCAAACCAGAAAGCATCTAACCAGCCTGAAAGTCTTGTTTTGTAGGAACCTTCTCAGCGTCCAAAGAGATATTGCCCAGATCTCACCCACTACGCCCACCACCCAAAGACATGTTGCTCAAGTCTCATCCACTATGTCCAACAACAAAAGAGATGTCCAAATCTCACTCACTACACCGACCAGCCAAAAAGATGTTGTCCAAATCTCAATCACTATGCCAATCACCCAAAGAGATGTTGCCCAAATCTTACCCGCTACACCCACCACCCAAAGAGACATTGCCTAAGGCTCATCCACTATGTCCAAACCTAAAAAGATGTTGCCCAGATCTCGCCCACTACGCCAACCACCCAAAGAGATGCTGCTCAAATCTCAAACACTATGCCAACCACCCAAAGAGATATTGCTCAAATCTCACCCACTGTACCAACCTCCCAAAGAGGCATTGCCCAAATCTCACCCACTGTACCAACCTCCCAAAGAGGCATTGCCCAAATCTCACCCACTATGCCAACCACCCAAAGAGATGTTGCTCAAATCTCACTCACTATCTACTAGGACAGTGGTCCTCAACCTTCTTAACACCGTGACCCTTTAATACAGTTTCTCATGTTGTGGTGCTCCCCCCACCATAAAATTACTTGTGTTTTCCAATGGAAATATGTGTTTTCGGATGGTCTTAGGCGACCCCTGTGAAAGGGTCGTCCGACCCCCAAAGGAGTTGCGAGCCACAGGAGGAGGAGGAACAAGGAGGAAGAGGAGGAAGGTGAAGAGAGGAAGAGGAAGATGAACAGGGAGGAAGAGTAGGAACAAGGAGAAATAGGAGGAAGACGAGGAGAGGAAGATAAAGAGGAAGGTGGAGAAATAGGAGGAACGACGAGGAGAGGAAGATGAAGAGGAAGGAGGAGAAACAGGAGGAAGATGAGAAGAGGAAGAGGAAGAGGGAGAAATAGGAGGAAGATGAGAAGAGGAAGATGAAGAGGAAGGTGAGGAGGAAGACAAGTAGAGGAAGGAAGGAGGAGAAATAGGAGGAAGACAAGGAGAAGAAGATGAAGAGGAAGGAGGAGAAACAGGAGGACGATGAAAAGAGGAAGAGGAAGAGGAAGGAGGAGAAATAGGAGAAAGACGAGGAGAAGAAGATGAAGAGGAAGGAGGAGAAATAGGAGGAAGATGAGAAGAGGAAGAGGAAGGAGGAGGAAGATGAGAAGATGAAGAGGAAGGAGGAGAAATAGGAGGAAGACGAGGAGATGAAGAGGAAGGAGGAGGAGAAGGAGGAGGGGGCATGGGAGCCTTGCACATCCCTGAATGCCGCGGCCTAGGAACCCCCGGGGCACTAATCCATCCTGCCCATAACTCCATCTGGTGATTGGAGTTTTCACTTGGAAAGTTTACCGCTCTGCCATCCCCATTTTGATGGAATTACAGCCGCGCGGCGCATTCAAGCCGGTCTCCATTACTCGGATGGTGATAGAATTTCCTCTCCTCTCCCCTGTTTCCTTGTTATGACATCATTACGGGTTGATAAGGATGTAAACACCTGTTTATTATAAATCCAATTACATCCTTCCTGGATGTATAAATCACACATTTAATTCCACTTCAGAAACATTTTCTGTCCTAAGCGGGGAAAATAACCGCTATTTATTTCCATCATGAATTCTCACTGTGGCATAAATATTTATTAAGCCATGCATGATCAGCCCCCGACTTCTCTTTTTTTACTATCGTGTTAAAATAATAAATAAATAAGCAGGCCTAGCCTAGGGACCCAGCATTGCCTAAACTCTCTTTGAAGTTTAGTTCTGCTTCCAAAAAAAAAAAAAAAAGGGGGGGGGGAGATAAAGAAGAGAAGAAGAGGAAAGGAGGAGGAAAAGGAAGGTGGATTTAAAAATTATTCCTTTCCGACTTGGCAAAACTAAGAACGTTAAAACGTTTATCCCTGTAAGAGTTTGCAAAAACAACACCCAGAAAATCCTATTTCCAACAGAGTCTCCATTCCAGTTTGAGAAGATTTACCTGCTGGTCGACAGCATCGTCGGACAGGAGATTTCAAGACTCGAACCCGAAACCTCCGGACATCCCTTCTCAACGTTATTAAGCGTGAAGTGTTGAATGTCATCTGCAGTTGCTCCAAGCACAGCATCCGAAGAGCAAAGACTAAAATCCAGCAAAAGAGAGAAATGGTTGGAAATAGAGTTACCCAAGCTCTGCGTTGCACAGAAAGCATCACTCTTGTTCAACTCTGCATTTAACACCTTTCCAAAATCTGCTTTTAATAAAGCATGGGAATTGTAGTGCCACTAAAGAAAGATTTAGAAGCTCCGGCTTCAACGGAACAGAGTCTATGGCCTCCCACTACCTTTTAAACTGGATCCCAATTCGTTCGTGAATGTGAACAAGTGGGTTATTTTGCAGGGGGGAAATGCAATTGGGGCAAATGTAGTGGGAATCACGCTCTGCTGTTGAATCGATCCATCGATTCAGATCGCACACCGATTTATCTATAAGTGGGAAGGAGGCCTGTAGTAGACACTCCAAAACAGCCTCCAGCTCCAAGGAGCAAGAAAACACAGTGATATGTAATATTCACATATAGTGTTGTTGTTGTGTGCCTTCAAGACTTATGGCGACCCTTTTTAGACAAAACTATCATGGGGTTTTCTCATCGAGATTTGTTCAGAGATGGTTTTTCCAGTGTCTCCTCTGAGGCTGAGAGAGTGTGTCTTGCCTAAGGTCACCCAGTGGGTTTCCATGGCCAAGCAAGGAATCGAACCCTGCTCTCCAGAGTCCTAGTCCTTAGTGATCATCTGCAACCAAGGTAAATTCCATCCCAAAGTGGTTCTCTTTCCAGAGATACTGAAAATGAGAGCAGCTCAGGTGGCATTAATTGATGGGGAGGAGGCCATGCGTTGTCCTCACCCAGCCATTTCTCTTTTTGCACTCGCAACCCTCATGGTATTATATTGCATCCCCTGCTCTATTATTCTCTGCTTTGCGGTGACCTGACAGTGAAGCTCTTTTGTGGAGAGCCTCCAAGGGCCACAGGGTCAGATTATGCGCTCTCAGAAATGTTGGGGCTTCCATTTATTAAAAAATTGCAAAATGGCAAAGTTCTATTTTTTTTAAAAATGGGCATTTCAGGACTTGACTTTCTCCTTCTTCCCTCTTTCCCCATTCTCCTGCATCCCTCATTTTCCCTCCCTCCTTCCTTCCTTCCTTCCTTCCTTCCTTCCTTCCTTCCTTCCTTCCTTCCTCTTTACCCTTTTCTCCTACTATCCTAGTCTTCCTTCCTTCCTTCCTTTTTTCCCTTCCTCATGCTTCCCTTCAGACTGCCACCCCTGTCTTTTCTTTCTCCCTCTGCTTCTCTCTAAAACAATCCCCTTCCTTCTCCTTTCATTTCCTTTCATTGGCTCCGCATGGATCCGCACCTCTCTGAGTCGTGGCAGACATATTGCAGAGACAGGCTCCCATCCCGCACCAGTGCGTAACCAGCAGCCCCAGTTGCCCCAGGCTGGGATTGTACTGATGTACTCCAGCCGACGGCCTCCTCTTGACACCAACATCTGCCTCCCTGACAAAGGCAATGAGGGAGATTAGGAGTCAGAGCCATTGGTTTTGGCAGGAGGATGTGGCATCCGCCTCTCTCTTCCTCCCCTCTGGTACCCAGTGTGCCCACATCATCTCATGCGCAACCATCTCAGGGTGGTTGTTTGTCTCTCCATCATCTACCCATTTCCATTGGACACTTTCCAACTGCCCCCCTTGTATGGTTTTCTAAGTACATCACAACCGCTGTGAGCAATTTAAGTGGGTCTGGGGGCTCTTTGTGGTCCCCCCAGCATTCTGGATTTGAGAGCTATAGTTTCCATAGGAGTCCTGAGAAATAGACCCTGAGCTTCCCCTAAAAGCCAAGCTGACTAAACTGAGACTGTTGTACTTTGGACACAAGACAAGACAACACTGGAAAAGAGAATAGTGTTGGAATAAAGTGGAAGCCAGTCGGGAAAGGAGAAGACCACGTTCCTTGTGGATTGAGTCCATCAAGGAAGACAGAGAAGCCTTCAGTTTGCAGGAGGAGGAGAAGGAAAATGGCAACATTCCCCAATGCATCACCCTAATCCCCGTTATGTCCCCTTGGCCAATCTCCCTTTGCATTGCACTATGTATCTGCTGCTTTCCCTCCATTTTCCCAACCTCTTGCTGCCTGTCTCTGCTATTCCTGTTGTCAAGAACGCAGGGCCTCTAATTTGAAGGAGGAGTATAGCTTTGCAAGTTCTGAGGGTTTATAAAAACGCTGGCAGATTTGGAAACAGCATGCTAATATGCTCCATTTAGAAAAGCAAACAAACAGAACCATGACGCAGAGGCATCACGCGTTCAGGAGGAAGGCAAACCATCATCCCCAAACGCCAGCCGAGGCTGGGAGAGCGGTGATCTCCGAGGTCCTTCCCTCCTTCCGTTTGGAGGTCGTCCATTTGCTCAGAACAAAAGACCTTTCTTCTCCAAAACAACTTTAGATGTGTGGGTTTTTAGGGGAGAGAGAAAAAAGGGAGAATTTAGAAAGACGGAGCAAGCACAAAAAGTTCTCAGGTTTGATGAATGTCGCGCCGACATTATATACATATATGAATGAGCCACAGAAAAAACACTGTAGGACAAACTCAAAGCAAAGAGACTTCGAGATGAAATAGTCTTTATTATCAAAGAGATGTCTTAATTCCTCTGAGTTTTGGCTCAGGCTGTTCCTTTGCTGACTCTCATCTGACTGTTCCTACCTTCCCTCCGCTATTAACTGGGCAAAAAAGCAAACCTCTTTCTTTTGATATTTTGTCCTACCCCAGTGTCCCATTTCAAGGCCTGGATCCAGGGTTCCTTGGGCTGTAAGTCTGGAAGGAATGAATGAACGAAGGAACGAAGGAAGTGCAAGCTTGCAAGAGAAGGAAGGAAGGACAGGAAAGACAAAGGAAGGAAGGAAGGAAGGAAGGAAGGAAGGAAGGAAGGAAGGAAGGGCAAGCTTGCAAGAGAAGGAAGGAAGGAAGTGTAAGAGATAGGAAGAGGAAGGAAGGAAGGAAGGAATAGTAAGAGATAGGAAGAGGAAGGAAGGAAGGAAGGCCAAAAGTCACCCAGCAGAGAATTAAACTCTGGTCTCCAAAGTCCAAGTCCAATGCTCAAACCACTATGCCATGCTAGCTTGCCAACCATTATATTTGTTTTCATTTTAGTCCTGGTTTTTGGGGAAAGGTGGGGTACAAATGAAGATCTCCTTCTCCTCCTGGCTAAAAGATATTGCTTTTAATTTTCCAAGGACTGGTCCCAAAAGGTCTCGCTTCTGCCCAGAGCCCAGACTGCGCCAAGCGTCTCCAAGCGCTAACCTTTCCATAACATCAAAGGACAGATGCCAGGGGTGCCAAATCCCTTCTCGCTCCCTTGCAAAGCCTCCTTTCCCTGCAACATCTGGGAGAATTGCAAGCCCAGCTGTTTCCTCCCAAGGCCGGGTGCGGGACTTGTTTGAGCAAAACGGCTCCAAATCCCCCAACGGTAGCATAATGCAAACAAACCCAGAGGGATCCAGAGGGGAAAGGAACGTAGCAGAAATCCGGCTTATTGCCATCCGTTCGAAGGCACAAATCCTTGGGAGATGAAAGAGGGACCAACGTTGCAAAGATTGCATTTGCAAATGGATTCGTGCTGCAAGGAAATGCCAAAAAATGGGCAACTTGGGAGGAGGAACCGGGGAAATGATATCTCAGTGAAGGGATGGATTTCTTCCATGAAGTCATGCCCAGGAATTGACCTTTCCAAACGGCGCATAGTGGTAATTGTGTTGGACTACAACTCCCAGCATCATTAGCCAACATAGCCAATGGTGAGGAGCTACAAGTCATCAAGATGTAGGACTTCAAGGGAATGATGTTCTGTGTATTTGTCCAATGGACCTTATTACATGAGGAGAATTGGAAGGTTAACCAAAGATTAAACTGGGGTCATCCAAGGTATTTCACATAATGTCGCAAAAGATTTTCAAATGATGTCGTATGCAAACAGAAGGCAATCCAAACGCAATCGTGAGACATCCCAGGAATAGTGGAATTTGGAAAGCATATCCAATTTAGAAATCTGTTCCCACTGCGAATTCGCAGTGAATCCGCATTTGTGCTAGTATTAAATGCATCTCCAGTTCAGCCATGGGATTACTGTCGGCCATGGGATCCTGTCCTCCCTGCGCATGCGCAAAGACGCTAAATCCAAAATCAAGAAGACTCATGTGACGAGTTCATTCGCATTCGCACTGCTTTCTCTTTCGGACGGATGCTGTGTTTGTCTGTGCGTGTGATCGGTTACAACGCCATTTCTTGCATTTGCAGATTGCCCCCTTTCTTCTTCTTCTTCTTCTTTCGGGGCAGTGATACATTCCTCCGTGTGAAAAGGTTTTTGCAAAGGGTTAAACCCGTTTCTCCGCGGAAGCCCAGGCATGGCCAAGCTTGCTGAAAGAGAAAAGGGACCTTTGCTTTCGCAGCTTCCTTGGTCTGCTAACAGATAAATGGGGGTGAAATTGCAGAAGGAGGCATAAGGAGCAGGAGTTATTTGAAAGCGATTATCTGGGATAACAGTAATTATGGGCCAAGAACAGAGAAGGTCAAAGAGCCTCACTCAGCCGCCTGTTCATGCAAACCCAGAACAAGGCAAGGCTGGGAAAAGGCAGGCACCGTCCCAAGGCAGCAAATGTTTCCCTTGCAACACAAGACTCCAAAGAAAGAGATTACAACTGCTTTGGTTGCCCTGGGGTTCAATCCCATCATCCCCAGGCAAAGTCGGAGGGAGGCATACCAGTGCAAAGACTATCTGCAAATTTAGAGAGAAGGAGCCAGTTGGGACAAGACTGCAGCATTTACAAATGGGACCACAACTCCCAGAATCCCCTTTTTTGGACTACAGCTCCCCAAATCCTGACGTTTCGCCAGCATCTGTGGCTGCGGATAGTCCGAAACACCCACCAAAAAGACTACTTCCAACTATTCCTTCCATCCCCTGCTCTGGGCATCAGGAAACCCAACCAAGGGGGCTTCTCGGTGCGGCTGTGTTATTCGAAAGCCCTTCATCCCCTTGCTCTGGCTGGCATCCCAGCCGCTCCTCCGTGAATATTCATTATCAGGGACTTGTCATGTTTTCCGCTCTCCTTGCAGCCTCAAAACGATTTATTAATTATCGCCTTCCTGACAGATTTAAGGCTCAGCCGGCAGGCTTGCAAATCCCTCGGGGGAAAACCAGGCAGAGAAACCCCAAATAGTTGCAGGATTTCTCCTCCTTCTTGGAAGGAAAGGATGTTTTGGACGTCCACCATCAGCACTTCCATTTAAACCTAGAATCACAGATCTCCAAGGGTCATCTATTCCAACTCAAACTCAATGGAAGAAACCCATGCCAAATGACCATCTGACCTCTTTTTAAAATGGGTACCGGAGTACCTACTCAAGCTCCAAAACTATATGTTTATTTAACTCATTTGTTGTTGTGTTTCTCCAAGTCGTTCCCGACTTATGGAGACCCTAAAGAGAACCAATCATGGGGTTTTCTTGGAAAGTTTCCTCGGAGGGGGTTTGCCATGGCTTTCCTTTGCGGCTCAGAGAGTGTGACTCACCCAAAGTGGGTTTCCATGGCCAAACTGGGATTCGAACCCTTGTCTCCGGAGTCGTAGTCCAATGTTCAAACCTCTCCAACACAACTCTAAATATACAGTCGTCCCTCCTAACTTGCGCCCTCCAATATCCACAGAGGAGCAACCTCTGTTATTTCCAATGGCGCATGCACCCACGGCACATCCACAGGCAGCGTCCCATTCAGTCCTATGAAGGTTGAATATGCGCGGGCCTCTGCTTGCCAAGGGGGTTCGGAACGGATGACCTGCGAAAACGGAGGGCCAACCGTACACACACACATATATATATATATATACACACACACATATATTTATTACAACAAAAGAGGGGAGAACAGAGAGGAAGAATACTACAATCTATGCGCCACGGTGGCATAATCCCACAAATTGAGACACGCGCCAAACATTACACGACTTTGAACGTCCAAAGAGCCAGGCTCTGAAGAAAAGGTATACGTCTGACTTTAATCTATTTCCATGCTGGTGTTATCATTAAAAAAGATGGATTTATCCCAATTCCCTTTGTACTTTCATTGGGCTTCTAGGAGTGGAACCAAATCGATTCAGATATATCCGTTTTCCCTTGATCTCTCATGAAAGTCTTAGTTTTCTAGTTAATTCTTTTTCCAGGGTGAGATCCTCAAGACTTTTCCGTGTTCGACGCAGGCCTAATCTGCACATTGCGAAGCATGAAAGGGGTGTGTTTGGACTGCCACTCCCATCATCCACAGAAAGACCAACATAGTCAATGGCCAGGGATGATGGGAACGGCAGTCACTTGAACCAAACCCATAAATGGCACAACTGCGCTGCAGAATTAATGCAAAATCAATGCAATTTATGACACTGTTTTCACAATGCTATGGGATTGTGGGATTGTAGTTTGTTGTGGCACCAGAGCTCACTGATAGAGAAGGCTAAATCTCCCACAAGACTACAAATCCCAGAATCCCATGGCAGTTAAAGGAGCATCAAATTGCATCAATTCTGCAGTGCAGACGCAGCCCTAGTTTGCATCTGAATTGAAATATTTGGGGTCTGCGTCCTTCCTCCTCCTTTTTCCTACCGATCGCGCATCCCATCCAAACTCATGCCATATTTCAGGAATTGATTTTTTTAAGCCATTTCCGCAGAGCCTTCTTTAGGAGTTACCGTCAAAAACGCTAAAGTGCTTTAGGAAGATTGCATTAGCGCAGCATTAGGATCACTTTTGTTTTGGTGCAAACCTTTCTCTATTCCTCTCTCGATCTCTATTGAATCTGTGTCCCGGAAACCAAAGGTTGTGTTTACTGGCAGCAGCCATCTTCACTAGTTCTGGGATAAAACATACCGATCACCAAGAAGAGATATATTTCATTGTGGAAACATTCTGGGTTGATTTAAACTGACCTGGGAAGCAGGGATGAAAAGCCCTTGGTAATGTCAGGAGTTCATAGGAAATACTTTAAGGTGAAGATAACGTCATGTTTCCTCCTTGAATCCCTGTATTGGAATATAAGAACATAATAATATAATATAATATAATATAATGGATTTGGGAAGACCAAAAATGCACGCAATTGTTTATCGCTTAGAACCAAATTAAAGCCAGTTGGTTGAAACCAGAATACAGTGGGAACTCCATATTCATTGGGGTTAAGAACCCCATGAAAGTGAAAAAGACATAAATTAAATCAAAAAACCTTATTTTTTACCTGAAAGAACACCTCTCTAGAAAATTCTCAGTCCTCCAATGCAACTCTATGGTCAACATTCACCCTAAGCTGACCATAGAGAGCTACAAATGCCTAGAGAGGTGTTTTCTCTAGTAGGCCCTACTTCCTCCAATGCAACTCTATGGACAACCTCTGCCATAAGTCGATCACAGAATGCTGAGGGACCTGCAAATGCCTAGAGAAGTGTTTTCTCTAGGACCTCCTAGGTCCTCCAGTGCAACTCTATGGTCAGCTTCTGGCAGAGTTGCTCTGGAGGACCTAGAGATTCCTAGAGAGGACATACTAATCAAAACTGCAAATCATCAAATCTCTAGCACCTTCTAGGTCCTTCAGCACAACTCTATGGTCAATATTTGGCAGAGTTGCGCTGGAGGACCTAGCGATTCCTATTCTTCGCCACCTTGAGTCCTATATTGGGAGAAAGTGGGATATAATATAATAAAATAATAATAATAATAATGAACATATCAATCAAATCTGGGAATAATCAAACCTGAAAAATGCAAAGGGATGACTGTAGTGTTATGTCCTTTTATGGCTGAATCTGCACTGCAGAAATAATCCAGTTTAGCATCTCTTTAACTTTAGCACCTATGGGATTCTGGGAGTTGTGGTTCATGGCACCAGAGCTCTCTCCCACAGAGAAGGCTAAATGGACTTTATCACACAGTGACCTCTGTGCTGTCATCCCAAAAGTGGTTCAAGTGGGGTCACTCCAGAAAAGCAGGCCCCTTTGCTCATGGTCATCACACGCATGAGCACAACAAGGGTTTAAGGGCACAGCATTTAGGGTTAGATTTGGATTTGGCAATCAGATGGTGAGGACCAATCCCCATTGCTCTGTTCCACAAGTGCCTTTCCCAAAGGCTGCAGGGAGGGAGGGAAGCCTCTTTGCCCCAAAGCCCCAAAAGCTGTCGCTGAGGAAGGCAGACAAACTCCGTCAAACCACAAAGACACACACATACACACAAGAGTCACATGAGAGGGTTGCCATAATTGTCCACTAAAACCTGGCACACAATGTAGGACAACATCTAGACCAAACTGTAGGACAACTGCAGGGGAAAAACTCAGCCCAAAATGTAGGACCTTTAAGGTCCTTCACTTTTCTTAAACGTCCTACATTTTGGGCTGAGTTTTGTCCTACAGTTTGGTCTAGATTTTGTCCTACATTTTGTCCCAGGTTTTAGTGAACAATTATGGCAACCCATTTCCTCTGAGGCTGAGAGAGTGTGACTTTCTCAGGGTCACTCAGTGGGTTTCATGAGCAAGAAGGGTCCCTGTCTGTCATCCATCCATCCATCTCTGTCAGGATGTCTGTCTGTCTGTCATCCATCTTTCTCTCTGTGTGTGTCATCTATCTAATCTATCTACCTAATCTATCTATCTAATCTATCTATCTATCTATCTATCTATCTATCTATCCACTTACCTCTCTCTCTGTCAGAGAGAGAGGGTCCATAAACTTTCCTGGTTTAGGGTGAGCCTCCCAGATGCCCTCAGGGACACAGCCAGGATTTGGGGACAGGGGGAGGGGGTCCTGATTAAGTGCCACCATTTTGAGAGGCTAAGAGCCCCCTCAACACAGAAAGAGGGTCGAGCGTTTACCTCAGGAAAGGAAAAGGAAGGGGAGGGGAGGGAGGGGGCTAATCATGGCCATTGCCAAGGCTTCCTCAGAGGTCCATTCAGGGAAAGGAGAGGCGGGAGAGTCGTCTTTTGGCGGAAAGGGAAAATAAAACCAGCCATGGTCCCTTTGGGGGGGTTTCCCGCCTCTTCCTCCGCTCTCTGAGGGGAAACCTGCGCATGGAAGACAGAGGGGCATTGAAGGGAGAGCGCCAAAGAGAGAGAAAGCGTACCCGCCCCTAGACTACTTCAGTCCACTTCCTCAGATGCATTTAGATCCAATAATAATAATAATAATAATAATAATAAGTGGAGAGATCTTGTAGCGCTTTTGAGTCTCACCAAAAGAAAGAAAATGGCAGCCTGAGCTTTCCTAGACTTCAGCCTACTTCCTCAGATGCATTTGTGGCTTGCCAAAGATAGCTTTGTATGGTCCAGTTGGGACTCGAACCCTGGACTCCAGAGTCAGAGTAGTCCAGTGCTCAAACCACTATGGAGTAGGAGGATTCAATAGGGCAGCTGTGGGCCATTTGTGGCCCTGGGTCATTGTTTTGTGGTCCTCCTATGCGTCCTCCTCAGGTCCAAAATGATGATGATGATGATGATGATGATGATGATGATGATGATGATGATGTTATAAAAGGAGGAGAAGGATTTCCTGGGAGCCTCTGTGGTTGATAGCACACTATACACTGAAATGAGGAGGGGGTCTTTGGCTAAGAGAGAGGAGAGATGGAGTGAAAGACACTCTGTGCATGCTCAGGCACCCACTCCTTCTAAGACTGAGCATTGAAACAATAACGCTGAGGTTCAGAGGCTTGGCGGCCTTCCCTTCATCATAAGCAAGGTCCCTTCCAGAAAGAAAATGGAGTGGGCTTAACTCATGGATAGAGGCCCCACTGGGTGACCATGTCAGGTCACGCTCTCTCAGCCCCAGAGAAACCCCCTCTGGAAGAATGTGCCAGGAAAACCCCATGATAGTTTTGCCTTAGGGTTGCCATGAGTCAAGATGCAAGTAGCATCCACAAAAGAGGTCCAAGGCTGCATCCGCACTGCAGAAATAATGCAGTTTGACAACACTTTAACTTCCCTGGCTCCATGCAATAGGATCCTGGGATTTGTAGTTTTGAGGAGCTGTCTAGCCATCTCTGCCGATGAGTCTTTCCTCTGAAGGTGTTCACATCAGATAAATTCGGGTCGATAAAGCAAAGTGCAGCTGTTCAAGGAATGAGCGGCAGCACTCTGTTCATGCTCAGAGGCACTCAGAGGAGGCACAAGAAGGCAAAGGCTAAGGAGGAGGGCAAAAAAGGAGTTACTTGAGGATGAGCATACGAAACATAAATGGATTTAATGGCTGGCCTTGGGTCCCATCTCCAAGATATATATAAATACACCAAACTCTGAAAAACCCCAAAATCCAAAATACATCTAATCCTCAGCGTTTTGGAAAAGGGAGACTCAACCTGTAGTTGTTAAGAGATGATGATGATGATGATGATGATGATGATGATGATGATGATGATGTATATTTTACTATATTGTATAAGGATATAACTGCTGAAAGGAAAGTCAGAAGTCACCTTTTCTTTCTTCTTTATTTCCTTTTAGAGCCTTCCTTCTTTCCTTTTCCCTTCCTTCCTTTTTCTTCCTTTTTTCTTTCTTTCCTTTCTCTTCCTCCCTTCCTTTCTCCCTCCCTCCCTTTCTATCCTTCTTCCTTCTCTCAGCCTTCTCCCAGGAGAAAGCAGCAAAGAGGAGGGAAGCCAGGGCAGTGTCAGGGGAGGAAAGGGACACAGGTGACTTTGCTTGCAAACTGCCAACCAGGAGGAGAAGGAGGACTTTGACACTCGATTTCCCCAAAGTGACCTCTGCAAAGGGACCCCCGCCAGTTGAGTAATAGTTCGACATTCAGCGCTGCGGGTTCCCTCCAACAAACGCCTCAACGTCCCCATTAAAACCAGGCCGCCTCTGGCTTTGCGCCGCTTTGCTCCTCCAGCCGCAGTTGCCTCATCCCAGGGCTTCACTAATTCTGTGAAAGACAATTAACGGCGTCCCTTTGGCCTTTGCAGGAGTGGAATTAAAACATTAGCAAACCTATTTGGAACAGAGATTCCTGGGAAGGCCTCTGAGGTTGTTTCAGTCCTTAATGGCCGCATGCCGCACTGCAGAGACAATCCAGTTTGACACCGCTTTAGCGTGGCTCAATGGTATGAAATACTGGGATCTGTAGTTTGTTTGCAACAGACAGGGAAGGTAAAATATCTAAAACAAATCCAAGATTTCCATAGCATGGGGCCATGGCAATTAAAGCAGAGTCAAAACTGCATTAGTCCTGCAGTGCAGACCCAGCCATGGTCATTGCTTTGACCTAACTGCTCTGTTTGCATCCTTCTGTGTAACTCTGCATATGTTCAAACTTCAGAGGCACTCTTCTCTGGAAACAGCTGCTGGAAGTGACCCTCCCAATCTTAACCCCAACCCTGAGCTTTGCTTAGGAGGCCCATAAATGCCACTTTTTAACAAGCCCACGGAGATTAACAAGTTCCCATAAGAGAATTTAATGACCCTCTTATGTGACACTATAACTGGGCACTGGCGGGGGTTTCTCCCCACCTGAAAAAGGAAGTGTATTCATAAAGGCAGAGAAAGAATTACCAGCCACAATTAAAATTAATCACATTTCCTTCTCCTTAATTAAATTATTCTGCAAAGCCGGCCGGGAGGAGGCAGGTGGGCTTGGAGGAAATGGAGCAACTTGGGGAGAGGAAGGAAGGAAGGAAGGAAGGAAGGAAGGAAGGAAGGAAGGAAGGAAGGAACACAAGGTTTCAGGAGAAGGAAGGAAGGAAGGAAGGGCAAGCTTTCAGAGGAAGGAAGGAAAGGCAAAGCTTTCAAAGGAAGGAATGAAGGAAGGAAGGGCAAACTTTCAGGAGAGGGAGGAAGGAAGGAAGGAAGGAAGGAAGGGCAAGCTTTCAGAGGAAGGAAGGAAGGGCAAAGCTTTCAAAGGAAGGAATGAAGGAAGGAAGGGCAAGCTTTCAGGAGAGGAAGGAAGGAAGGAAGGAACACAAGGTTTCAGGAGAAGGAAGGAAGGAAGGAAGGAAGAAAGGGGGAGGAAGGAAGGAAGGAAGGAAGGAAGGAAGGAAGGAAGGTTCCAAATGGAGTTTGGGCTCCGATTGTAAAGGGACTCTTGGTTGAAAAGAGAAGCCATAACCAGTGATGGAGAACCTTTTAGAGACCGAGTGCCCAATCTACAACCCAAAACCCACGTATTTATCGCAAAGTGCCATGTGCCTCTGGATTTCTAGTGACAAACTGTAGTGAACTGTGTTGGGACGATGGTGCATGTGCCCACAGAGAGGGCTCTGAGTGCCACCTCTGGCACGCATGCCATAGGTTTGCCATCATTGCAAGGACTGGATTCAATAACCGTTGAAGGGCAATTTCTAAAGGAGAGTGTGATTATCTTTCCAGCAAGGAAGGAACAGAGACAGAAAGGGAAGGTTTTTCCTGGACGAAAGGCACATTCTCTCACAGACGCAACCCCCGGCGCTGGCGCTGGGCTGACGTTCTCTCCACTTTCCTTGGGGAGGGCAGGGGACGCGAGAGACACGTGCCGTTATCTTGAGGACTTCTTGAAAGCCCCGTAATTGCCTGGCACCGGGCATCCGATTGCGCGGGTTGCAATAACCAACGTTAAGGATTTAAAAGATGCAATTTGCATTAAGGAATTACAAGCCGCTTGACAGATTTTAAAAATATAGTTGTTTTATGAAAACACAAATGAGCCTGGACCCCCCTCGGGACTGTTTGTGTTCCTCAAGTGGAATAATCATCTCAAACAGATACGTTCCTCCCAACCAATTTTGGAGGCCATCTTGTGTGCAGTGTCTTCCTTTTCCTCCTGTGTTCTTCTTATTAGCTGCTATTCTTTTCTGTTTCTGAAGGGGCTGAAACCTCCATAAAGCTCAGAACCAGGTCATTTGAAGGACTGTATTCTCCTGAAATGCCCTAAAGGCACCAGATCCTGTCTGATCCTGGACACTAATAATTTGTTTTGTTTTGATCTCACTAAGTGAGATCTGCTTTGGTTACTACTTGGGTGGGTGAACACCCAGGAATCCCAGGTGCCCTAGGCTATATTTCAACCTCTGGAGAGTACCTGCCTAAGAAAACCCTATCAAATTCACAGGGTCTCCATAGAGGCAACTTGAAGGCACATGCGCATACATTCTCCCTTGAAGTACTTACCCATGTCTTTAGATCTTCTGTGGAGGCTCTTCTCTCTGTCCTACCATCTTCACAGAAACATTTGGTGGGAACATGGGAGACAGGGCCTTCTTGATGGAGGCCCCCAGGCTCTGTAATTCCCTTCCTAGAGAGGCTAGACTGACCCTCTCCATGGTGTCCTTCCAGACACAGCCATATTCTCCTCCATAGGAACCTGCCCTTATCTCGAGATCTTCTGAAGAGGCCCTTCTCTCCATCCCACCACCTTCACAGGAGCAACTGGTGGGAATGTGGGAGACAGGGCCTTCTTGGTGGCTGCTCCTGGGATCTGGAACTCTCTTCCTAGAGAGACTAGACCAACCCTTTCCATGGTCTCCTTCCAGAGGCAGACCAAGGCCATATGTCCGCCCATATGAATCTGCGCGTGTCTTGATATCTTCTGAGGAGGTCCTTCTCTCCATCCCACCACTTTCACAGGTGCATCTTGTGGGAACATGGGAGATGGGGCCTTCTTGGTGGCTGCTCCCTGGTTCTGGAACTCCCTCCCTAGAGAGTCTAATTTGTTCTACTCCTTCCTATTCATGGCCATATCTTCAGCTCTTCTGAGGAGTCCTGTCTCTCTGTCCCATCACCCTCACAGGATCATCTTGTGGAAATAAGGGAGACGGGGCCTTCTTGATGGCTTCACCCAGTCTCTGGAACTCCTTTCCTAGAGATGCTAGAGTGGTGTCTTCCATAGTCTCCTTCTAGAAACAGGCAAAGACCATATTCTTCCCTATATGAAGCTGCCCATATCTCAAAATCTTCTGAGGAGGCTCTTCTCTCTGTCCCAGCATCTCATAGGTATCTCTGGTGGGAAGACGGGAGATGGAGTCTTCTTGATGGCTGCTCCCAAGCTCTGGTTCCACTCTTTCCTATCCTTGCCTGTATCTTCACAGTCTCCCTCCTTGGAAGTATTTAAACAGAGGCTGGATGGTCATCTGTTGGGAATGCTTTGATTGAGAGTTCCTGCATGGCAGAATGGGGTTGGACTGGATGGCTCTTTTGGGGGTCTCTTCCAACTCTATGATTCTATGATTCTGAGGAGGCCCTTCTATCTGTCCCACCACCTTCACACACACATAGAGAGAAATACACACTTTCCCCTCTTTATTTCTTTCTCTGGCTAGTTTACTGTGTTATATTACCTGTGTTTTATATGTTAAAATTGTTATCTTTCAATCATGTGTGTGTGTGTTAAGTGCCCAATGCATACCATTGCAATTCAGGGTTCTGTTGCGTTTCTGCAACACAGCCCCAGATTTGTAAAGTTGCAAAATGTAGACTGTGATGTAGGATCTCTAGTATTATTATTATTATTATTACTATTATTATTATTATTGACAACTCCTCTGCCTGCGCTTTTAAATTCCATCATTAAGGGCTCTCTCCAGCCACCAGCCGCCGTTAACTGCGTTTCGAGAACTGGCCTCTTAATGGCTGTTTTGATTTCAGAGGCCGGCTGAGCTTGTTGCCGATAACCAAGCGGAGAGGGATTTTCAGCTAAAGGACAGTTAATTCCAATTCCACTTGAGGAGAGAATGCAATTGGAAAAAGGGTGTTCGAGAACGAACGAACGAACGAATGAAAGAAAGAAAGAAAGAAAGAAGGAAGGAAATAACATGAACTTGGGGGGGGGGTAATAATTCAGGTGCATCTGCACTATAGAAACAATGCAGTATGATACCACTACAGCTCCATCCTCTCGAATCCTAGGGTTTGCAGTTTTGCAAGGTCTTTCCCCTTCGCTGATAAAGTGTGATGGTTGTCTCACCAAACTACAAATCCTACAATGGTGCCATGGCTTGATGTCACTATGCTATAACTACTACACTATGCTGCCTTTTACCAATTCGGGGAAGGAAGACAACGAAGATATATGGTTTAAGCTCCTTCCGAGGAGGAGGCCACTAAGGTTAAATTAGAAAACGGAGGAAGAAACGAGGGAGAGGCTGCCAGTCAAGGTAAATAATGAGCAGCAAGGCGTACCTGTGGTTGCATTCACAATTAGGGAGTTTCATTACAGAGCATCCCAGTCTTAAGATTTCCCCAGCAGAAGTCCTGGCGGAGTGAGAAACCCACCGCGAATCTCCCGCTCGCGCGCCGCCGTGGCATTGCCGGTGGGGGAAATAAATGGCAAACTACCTGGCGCAGACCAGCCCCGCCGAGAAATGCTAACATAAGTGGAAATTAAATTGGGAAGTCAAGTGCAAAAATAGGTGTTACACCGCGAAGCAATTTAAAGCTCTCCCGAAAAGCTAGCTCTTAATTATAGGCGAGATTATCTCAAGTCGACACTTAGACATTAAAGGTTAAGCACTGCATTTTTAATAAGGGAGGGAGGGAGGGAAAAGAAAACAGGGGGTCCTCCTGGACACCCCCGCGGCCCATCAAGGCAAGCTCATAAACTTTGGCTAACTGCAACTTCCGACCGTTCTCCGCAGAGGGTCAGCTTCTCCGTCGCAGATGAAATTCAAGGCCTATTTTCAAGGCTGTGGAGGCAAGAAAAAAGGAGCGAAGAAAAGGGCTTGGTGGATCAGAACAAGGGGAGGTCTTGTACCTAATAGTGGCCAGGTAGATCCCACATCCAGTGTTGACCAGATAGATCCTGAATCCATCATTGGCCGGGTGAGCCTCTGCTAGATCCCTCATCCAGTGTTGTCTGGGTAGATCCTGAATCCAATGTAGGCCCGGTTGGTCTCAGGTACTGTAGGTCCCACCTTCATTTTCAGGTAGATTCTGAATCCAATGTTGGCCAGGTGTGTCTCCAGTAAATCCCACACCCCATGTTAACCAAGAAGATCCTGATTCTAACATTGGCCAGGTGGACCCCAGGTAGATCCCACATCCAGTGTTGGCCATGTAGGTCATGAATCCAACATTGTACAGGTGGGCTGCAGGTAGACCCTACATCCAAACTTGGCCAGGTACACCTTGTGTATATCCTACATCCTGGGCCAAGGCATGATGGAACTGGGCCTGGCTACTCTTCTCTCCCACAGAGACCAGAGCAAAGGAAGTTGGAGCATGGAGGGAAGTCATCTCACCATCTGCTGGACCAAGGCATGATGGACCTGGATGTGGCTACTCTTCTCTCCCTTTGGAGGCCAGAGCAAAGGCAGCAGGAACATGGAGACTAGGCATGATGGAGCTGGGCTTGGCTGCTCTTCTCTCCCACAGAGACCAGAGTAATGGAAGTTGGAGCATGGAGGGAGGTCCTCTCACCATTTGCTGGACCAAGGCATGATGGAGCTTTACCTGACTTCTCTTCTCTCCTTTTAGAGGCCAAAGCAAAGGCAGTAGGAACATGGAAGGAAGTCATCTCACCATTTGTTGGATCAGGGCATGATGGAGCTGGGCCTGGCTGCTCTTCTCTCCCACAGAGACCAGAACAAAGGCAGTTGGAGCATAGAGGGAAGTCCTCTCACTATCTCACTGAATGTGGCAGCTCTTCGGACGCCAAAGCAAAGGCAGTAGGAACATGGAGTCTAGGCATGATGCACCTGGACCTGGCTGCTCTTTTCTCCCACAGAGACCAGAGCAAAGGCAGTTGGAGAATGGAGGGAAGGGCTCTCGCCATCTGCTGAGATCCCAGCACAGTGTCACATCTGGGATGTTCCAAGGGAAGGCCAGAAAAAGTAGCAACCTTTAACCAACCCTTCCGCAATGGGCTCCCCTTAACAGCCTTCAGGAGGGGGGCCAATGCCATGGCGCTTAATTACTCCTTCCTCCTCACCTCTTTGCACCTTGAGGCATTTCCAACACCGGCGGAGGCGAGTGATTGATCACCCCCCTGGCATTTGGAGATCCTGATTAATGTGGCGCGCGCCAGTCCTCCCAAACTCAAGGGGGAATTAATCTTCAGATGGGGGAATTACTCAATAAACCATTCAAACATGCAATAAGCCGAGCCATTAAAAATTAATCGCTCGACATCCCGGCCATGTAAACACAGCTAATAAGATCCTGGCAGGAGATAAGGTGAAGTTGAAGGGAGGGATGGAGGGGGGTAAATTGAGAGGAGCTGAAGGCCGCCGGAAGGGCAGAGGACAAAAATTAGGGGATAGAGATGGGAGGAAGGTTTTGCATCCAAAAAGAAAGAGAAATGTTGATTACGTTAAAGCATTTGAAACAGATATTTGTGGGACACCAGCCCTCTTTGGCAGAGAAGACTAAAGACCTTGCAAACTACATATCCCATAAGAGCTACAGCATTTAAAGGGGTCTCAAACCACATTATTTCTACAGTGTAGATGCACCCATAGTGAGAAAACCTGTTGAGGATTTCCCAAGGAACCCCGTCTCCGGCGCAAGATGGAAACGCACAAGTGCTTTCCGCTGGCCACCATTTCCCCAACCTTTTCTTTTGCAAAATATTCCAACAACAAAACATTTTGAAAAATACTTCTGCGGAGGATTGGCCTCTCTTCCTTTTGTTTGGATACGCACAAACGGATAGACACAACCTGTTATTTTCAACCACAACAACAACAGAAATGAACCCCCTTATTGTCATTTTTAAAACCTGGTGCATTTACGGAAATCGTGCAAAGAACGGTCTTGAAAGCGTGCAAAACTCCTTGAGACGTCTTATTTATTTAAAAGCCTCTCACAGCAAGAAGAAGAGAAAATTATGTTTTCTCATTCGTGGCAACATGGGGAGGAAACAAGTCACGATTCGCCGCACTAATGTGAAGATGCTCACGGAGACGTAAATTGCGCCCGCTGGAGGTACAATTCGCTTTGGTTTTCACCCGCCGCAATGGGGTAAATGGGAGTTATTGCGGCTACAGACAAGTGTCTGCAAATGGATGCCAATATACACTGATATTAGAGATTAATTTTATAGAGCTATTATTTATTTTACTGATCGTACGTATTGGTCGATGATCAAAAACAAAGCGTCTGTCTGTCTGAGTCCTGATAGGCCATATATAGCCCATGAAAATCCCACTCCAGATTCAAAAGAGATTCATTTTATTGAGCGTTAAATATCACAGTCTGCGGATGGTTTTGCCAATGCGTTCCCCATCTTTGGGGTCCAGGAGCCCCCCAACAAGATTGTGATGTGTGTGTTGTGTGCCTTCAAGTATGTCAATCCTATCATAGGGTTTATTTGGCAAAGTTTTGTCGGAGGGGGTTCGCCGTCGCAATCCTTGGAGCATGCAACATGCCTGACATGAAATCCCATGGCTGACCTGGGATTGAGGTTTGGTTAACCTTCCAATTTTCCCCGTGTGAAAAAGTCCCCATCTAGTTTAGCAGCTGAGCAAGGATTCGAACCCTGGTCTCCAGCATCATAGTCCATAGGGTCAACGCAGCACACTAGCAAGACTACCTACTTCTATGTGATTCCTCTCCCTGCAACCCTGCAAAAAACATCTTCTGCTAATGCAAAGGCTGGCATTAGCATCTCTGCCTCGCTCCTCGCCGATGCCCCCAATAGCTGCACAGCTGGAAGCCAGCTGATAAAAGTCACAAGGTTGCAGCAGAAGGAGGCTGGGATACGCAATCCGCACCTCGGCGCGGCTAATCAGGGATCCAAGCTCCCTCCGGGAAGCCATGATAATGAGGAACCACGTTAAATATAGTCCCCCCGATATTTGCCAGCACCCAACTTCAGCAGCATGAATAAAACATCAGGAATGTGTGGTGCCCTGGGAGTTTACAATTAAACCTAGTTGCGGTTTGATGTTGTGTGAATGCAGCGGACCAGCGGCTGCAGTTATGCGACGGACTGCACCTTTGGGTGCAAAGCTGTGCTCTTGCTCTTGCAATATTTATTGATTGGTCGCTTGATGTTTCTGCAGCCATGCATGCAGCGATCCAGCAGTTGCGGTTCAATGCACCCTTGGGTCCAGAGCTCTCCCAGGGATAAGCAGATGGTTTGGATACTCTGTCCATGTTATTGGTGCCATTGCAATGTGTATTTATTTGTCTCCTGATGTTCTTGCAGCCATGCATGCAGCAGTCCAGCAGCTACGGTTATGCGACGGACTGCGCCCTTGGGTCTATGCGGAAAAAGCAGATGGTTTGGATGCCCTGTCCGTGTTGTTTTTGCTATTGCAATATTTACTTCTGTATAGCCTGATGTTTTTGCAGCCATGGTTAAAAGAGTAAAGGAGCTATAGGTATATCATGGGAAACATAGAAAGGCTAAGGCCTTATTAGGAGCCAGTGGGGTGTTGGACTCAATGCCATATAAAAACATCTCTGTGTTTGTGTTTGTTGTGTGTTTTCAAGCTGTTTCTGATTTATGGTGACCCGAGGAAAAACTGGAGAGCCAGGGTGGCATAGCGGTTTGGACACTGGGCTATGACTTTGTGTTTGAATCCTCGACCCATTTGGGGATTCTGGGATCTGGAGTCTTGACACCTTAAAATGGTGATTGAAGCCATTTGTTTTAAAAGAGAAAGCTGGAGAATTAAAGCCATTGTTTTATTTTCAGGATCTGATGGTTGCAACTTTGGCGTTATAACATTGCAAGATTTGGAGGTTGCAACTTTGAACCCTTTTGGACCCAGTACCGATGTGACTTACTCCTGAGTAAACCACACAAATGGCTAAACCTTTTAAAGCCACTTGCTATTGATCGGGCGACGGTCTGAAAGGCCGGCGATAAAAGCTTAAAACCGATCGATCAATACCAAGCAGCGTTTGTTGCGGAGGGAGAAGATCCGGAACATGAGTTACAGGACGGGGGAAAAAGGCCGGCGGATGAGGTGATGTCTCAAGTTTTCGAGGGTAATTTAATCAAACCATCTCCAGCTCTTGTGTGTCATTTTTAAATCAGAAGTTGTTGAAGGAAAAGTTGTATCGGCAGGAGATTTTAATGCCATTATCTCTGCGAAATTAGATAAAGCTACCAAAGGGAAGAGGCAAGCCCAGCCCAGTTCTTCCCAATTACCGCCGAAAGGTAATAGGGGCTTCTGGGAATATATTATATTATATTATATTATATTATGGGCTCTCTTTTTGGACTTTGTGTTCTGTTTTAAGTGGCAAAAATTGAACTGTGCGAGGCCTACATCACTTTGCACTACTGTTTTTATTGCAAACAAGTATCCATCAACGTAAGCGTGTGTGTATCCAGAATATATATGTTCCCATAAGCCCAAATTACCTTTCCAAATTACCTATACCATCTATCTATCTATCTATCTATCTATCTATCTATCTATCATCATCATCATCATCATCTTCCTTCACTTATATATATAACACTACTGTTTTTATTGCAAAACATAAGTATTCTGTACAATTCCAAAACTGTCAAATGACACCTGGTTTGGTGTCTATATTTTTGGACTTCCAGATGTTTGGAGACTACAACACTCATCATCCTTCACTATAGATAGATAGATAGATAGATAGATAGATAGATAGATATCCTTCACTGTTTATATATATATATATATATATATACACACACACACACACACACACACACACACACAGAGTGAAGGATGATGAGTGTTGCGGTCTCCGAATGTCCAGAAGTCCAAAAATAAAGTCACCAAACCAAGCGTCATTTGGCAATTTCGGGATATTCTACCAAATAACCAAAAGGACGGAATACTTACGTTTGCAATAAAAACTGTAGTCTTAAAGTGACTTAGGCCTTGCACAGCTCAGGTTCTGCCATTTAAAACAAAACACAGAACCATCTCAAAAAGAGAGACCTAAGTCATTGTTTGACAGTTTCAAAATATTATACCCGATATCCGAATGTGTGGAAATGAAGGTGGTTTTGGAATATTATACCCGATATTGGAATGTGCCACTTTGAGAACAGAATACTTATCTTTGCAAGGATAAGAGCAGCGTAAAGTGATGGGAAGCAAAGTAGCCTTTGTGCAATTCAGTTTTGCAATTAAATACGAACCTGGAAGTCCTAACAGAGAAACCAAAGTAAATCAGGCGTCGTTTGAGGATTTTGGAATATCATACCATATATTTGACATATTGAAATGTCTCACTTGCGTCACATCTTGCTGGGGTGTTTCCCATTGGAAAGACGTGGTTCAGATGCCGCGACAAACAGGATGCTGGGCTAGACAGTCCTTGCTTTGGTCTTCTCCTCCAACTGCTAGGTTCATTTGCCGCACTTCAAGTGGGAAAAACACGAACCAAAGCAAAAGCTGAGTTCATCTGAAAATAAAGGAAAGCAATGCAAACATGACTGCTCTGCGGCCAAAGTTTCCAAAATGCCACCAAGGAGGCATAAATCTCCAGTCCAATTAATCTCATTAAGCCGGAAGAGAAAGGTTCCCGAAACGTCTTGGGGATTTTACAGCGCCTGCAATGCATTCTTTTTTCTTCCTTTTATTAATAGGATAGTTAAAAAGCCAAATGTCAAATGCACTGGAAAGCTAAAGCATGCTTTCCAAAGGGCCCAATTTGGCAGGAACGGTCCTCTGCCTTCCCACTTTCTCAGCTTTTGAAATGCTTTTAAAATGTCCAGGTTTCCCTCACCTGGATTTCCAGCTTATGGCGACCCTATCATGGGTATCTTGGCTAGATGTGTTCATAACCCGGTTAAACACCCACACCATCCAAAATCCCCTCTTTTTGCACAACTGCTAAAGGTAAGAGGAAATCTCTCCAGTTTTTCAGTCCAGCAACCCTAGACTATAATTCAGGTCTTAAAGAAACCATTTTTCTCCAAGGAAGGGAGGGTTCCCCAAAAATAAAGGAGGCAACATGGATGGGATGCTGGGAGCACTCAGGTTTATAAACCACATTTGTTAGCTGCCCTGGATCCTGAGATTTTTGGAACTGGATCTTGCAAAAACTGAAGCCGGTTGCTTTTCTGAAGGCGATGGAGGTAATGAGGCGATGCTTTGCTGCTCCTTCCTCTTGAGGAGAGAAAGAGAGAGAGAGAGAGAGAGAGAGAGAGAGAGGAATTGCCAAGAATTTATTAGTCTAATTACATTTCCCTAATGCGGCTGACCTCAGCGCAACGACAGGTGCGTTGATCAAAGCCACAATCTCCCCGACATTATTGGAACTTTAATAAGAGTCAATTGGCGAGTGTCGCTCCGCGCCGGACCCTCAACGGACGGGGGGAAAGATCCCGAGGGGCAAGAGGAATCGGAGGCAGGGATGCTACAATATGTACTGTATGTTAATAACCATGATTAGGTGTGTGTGTGTGTGTGTGTGTATATATATATATATATATATATATATTCCTGCAGACCTTGGTTGCTCTTCTACGGTAGGCAAACCTCAGAAAGGAAACGTCTTGTGCTCTTTTGCCGATCGGAAAGTGGCAGAAGAGCGCAAGACGTTTCCTTTCTGAGGTTCACCCAGAATGGCCCCAATCATGCGTCAGAAATGCAACTTTGCAACAAGGGTGGGCAACTGGGTTGCATTGGAGGGCCACACACCTAACTGCACAACATTTCCATGAAAGAAATCAAATCCACTCCCAAATTCATATACCCAAACACCATCAAGGGGATATGGGGACATTTGTGGGGGAGGGGGGTTTCATGGGTGCTTAGAGGGCATTTTGAGGCAAAACGTTTTGTTTTGACCCCTGAGTTTGCAAGACCTGACCTGACTGAGACTTTTGGAGCTGCTTCATTCATAGGTTCACCATGAATGAAATCCAACTTGACCCCAATGAACAGCAAGGGCAAACCAAGCCTAAACTCTCACTCGATGCCCAAATGACTGAACCGAGGCTATTATACTTGGGCCACATAAGGACTCATTGGACAAAGAAGATAATAGTTGGTAAAATCCTACAAAAAGGAGGAAGACGGTTTCCACAGTCAATGGTTACCTCAATCAAGGAAAGTACGGCTGCTGCCCTGAGTTTGCAAGGCCATAAATCCCATTGTGCATTGCACCCGACAAACACCCATCCCGTTGTGCACTAACAACATTTCGGTACAATTCTTATTATTGGAAATGTATGCAAATGGGTGCACCAAATGCAAAATGTGCATCTTTGCAAAAACGTATCCAAGCACACATTGCATGGCCAAGATGCATGCAAAAATGTGCATTACTCCTTCTCCCCACCTCCAAAAAGAAACTAACATGTTGGCCAGTTGTTGGCCAAAATGTGCACAAATTTCCAACAACATCCCAAGAAGACTTACAATTTGATAATTAAAATGAGGAGAGTACAGGACGATGGAAAGATGTTCATGCTCCTGGATGAAGCACAATTTCTATACTGTTGCTTGGCTTTTCTTAGCTCTGCTGAGGGAGACCTATTTTGGGCCTTAAACGCAAAAGACCCAGATGTTCGGGGTTGAAAAGCAAGACTCCTGAGCACCCAGGAATGACTTTTTGGTTGAGCTTTGCAAAGAGAAGAAGGGAGGGTCAATGTTGCCTGGAGGCTAACAGTATCCCTAACCTCATATTAGATGACCTCCCCAAAAAACCATCTCATTTCTTATCTCCCCAGGTTGGGTGCAAAGGCTGGGTGGCCAGACAGCTAAAGTTCGCGCAAAAGGCGAACGCCAGATCAAGACGATGCGTTCACCCAAGGCGACGTGCGAGCAATTTCACTCCAGATTCGCCCTGAGGCTGTGGGTCTCAGAGCAGCATCAATCGCTTGCCTTGGCCATTGCTTCATCCATCTTGCAAAAGCTTCTTTATCTCCAGAGAGGTCTGCTTTCTTGACTCAGATAGTTTTCCCAGAAGTGATCCAAACAATCTAAGGATGTACAATGCACTCTTCTGCACACGGAACAGTGATCTGTAGCTTTCTGGCACTTGTCATTTGTGATCTTTGAAAGTGTGGGGAATTTGCCGCGTGAGATTTTAGGATGCCAGGGTGGATGAAGGGTGTTTTAGGAAGACTGGAAGCTATCTTGAAGTCTTCTAAGGAAGGACACCTTCATCAGACCTGCGTCCATTTCTGAGCACCACAGTTTAAGGGGGACATCAACATGCTGGGATGTGTCCTAAGAAGAGTGACCAAGATGGTCAAAGGCCTGGACATCACCAAGCCCTACAAGGAATGGCTTTGGGAGCTGGGCATTGGAGGTGAAGACTGAGAGGTGACACGATATCCATCTTTATATAGCTGAAAGGAAAATCATGTAGAATATGGAGCAAGCTTGATTTCTGCTGCTTCAGAGACTAGAACACGAACCAATGAATTCGAATGGCAAGACAAGAGATTCCACCTAAACATTAGGAAGAATATCTTTATTGTAAGAGATGATCAACTGTGGAAGCAGCTGGAAGGATGGACTCTCCATCATTGGAGGCCTTTCAAAAGAGGCTGGGTGGCCATCTTTTGGGAATAACTTAGTCATGTCTTCTGCATGGCAGAATAAAATTGGACTAGTTGATGATGAGGTGACCCTCAATGACCATCATTGCAACTCAACTGGTCACCTCAGTACCATACTCCCAAGCTCTGCATTTCTATGGCTATTCACACAGATTGGTTATAAAGGTCCTTCATGGTCACCAGTTCCCTCCATGCGTCTGAGGATGGAGACCAAGTCTTCCAAAGCTTATACTACAACCACTTTTACTCAGTTAGTCTCAAGGATGCTACTATCTCCCTTTCCATAGAGGGTTTCAATGCGTATCTGAAACATAATTATGGATTCATCATTACAAAGCATAGATTGTGGTGCATGATCTTGGCCTTTGTTTGGAGGGGAGGTTAGGAGCATCCTAGTAGTGATAAGGCACACTTGGCCATCCCAGTGTTGGTGGCCTACAACTCCCAGCATCCTTGACCCTTGGCCAAGGTGGCTGTGGATGATAGGTTTTGGAGTCCAACAACACCTGGGAGGGGGAATAGAGGCTTCCCATCTTTGGTATAGATCGTTCTTTAAAATGGTGGGAGGTCATTCCAGCTAAATCAACTTGTGGACCCCTTTCAAAAACCCCTCATGGTCCCAAAGATGAAGATGGAAAGTGGAGAAGGATAGGGACCCTGGCCTCTCCCTCTTTCCTGTACCAAAAAATAGCAGCCCAGATCAATTAATTCCCTCTTAAGCGCTCGATCGATCACCCCCACTTAATCAAATTAAGGGCAAAGATGGAAAAAACCGCCGCTGTGGCAAAGTTATCGTTATCCCCAGGAAGGTATCGCTAAAAATTTATCGCCGGCTGTAAAAAAAAAGGGAAAGGAAAAGGCAGGTCTTTCGCTGTCAGCCAAATTATTATTCCTTTTCCCCCCTTTTCTTGCCTTTTCTTCTTTTCTTTTTTCTTCCCCCTGAAAGAAATGAGAGACTTGGAAAGGACCGGCAAAAGCAACCTCAGCGCTTTGGGGAGATCTTCTCCGCCCAATAAAGCTCTGCCCTGATGGAGTTTCCATGTTAATGGAAATTCTCCAGACATTGGGGTATTTTATGAGCTTTCCAACTTTATTTCCCCGGTTGCTTTGCCTTCATACCTGAGTCAAGGGACGTTCTTAGGAGGGATGTAATTTTGCATTCAGGGTGCATCTACACTGTCGGAAAAATGCACTTTGACACCACTTTAAGTGCTGTACCTCCATCCAATGGAAGCTGGGGTTTGTAGTTTGCTGGGATGTTTCGCCTTCTCTGTTTCAGAGCTCAGTGCCAGAGCAAACTTCAAATCCCAGGATGCCACAGCATGGAGCCATGGCAGTTAAAGCGGTGCCAAAGTGCATGAATGTTTCTGCAGTGTGGATGCAGCCTTAGAGTCATGTGGAACCATAGATTTGGAAGGGGCCTCCTGGACCACTGAGTCCAAACCCAGGCTCAATGGAGGATTGGGTTGAAGGCACATGGCAAAGCAAAGCAAAGCAAGGCAAGGCAAAGGGAAGGGAGGAAGGAAGGAAGGAAGGAAGGAAGGAAGGAAGGAAGGAAACAAAGGGAAGGGAAGGCAAAGCAAAGCAAAGCAATGTAATGCAAAGCTATGCAAGGCAAAACAAAGCAAGGCAAGGCAAAGCAATGCAATAGAATGCAATGCAATGCTATGCTATGCTATGCAAGGGAAGGCAAAGCAAAGCAATGAAAGGAAAAGAAAGCAGAACAAGGAAAGCATTCAGCAATGTTGGATGTCAGCTGAAATGTGTCACAAGGGGTCCAGCAATAGGGAAGACAGACTAGAAAGGGAGGATGAATTACTCTTTCCCCTGCATTGGCGTGTTTCCATCCTGCCCTTGGAGACCTGGAGACTGGCATGCCTGCCTGAGCGCCCAAGGGTTAACAGCTCCCAACATCCCCTCCCATGCCCACCTCCCTGCATTATGAGATGCAATTCAAATCAACCAGCTGCCTTGTTTTGGATTACCCTTTTGCCATTCAATCACGTTAAATAAGCTGCTGGAACAGGTTGAAGGACGCTGGGTCCTTGAATCATTTAGGAGGCTGAGGGAGGAGGAGGAGGAGATGGAGGACAGAGAAACCCTTTTCAACCTCCAAGACCTAAATATGGAGCATGGAAGGGAATAATGGGATTTGGGGAGAGCTTAGAAGCATTCCCTTTTGTAGGGAGGACTGCAACTCCCAGAATGTCCCAGCCAGATGGGAACTGCAGTTCCCTGCTCTGCAAGAAGGAACCTCTCCAAGCTCTGGATCTGATGTTGTGAGAGATCCAGATGGAGAAACTGAATCCATGCCAAATCAATGCCGAATTTTTGTAGGACTTTCACAGCGGAAGGAGCAGGATATCGAGGCAGATGATGGTCGACGGTTTGGATTCCCTAAAGAGAAAAGTACCGATGGTACTTGTCACCTGATAGATTAAATAAAATGTATAAAAATGGAAATGTTAATTGTTGGAAGTGTTGCAAAGAAAAAGGAACTTTCTATCATTTATGGTGGGAATGTATAAAAGCAAAAGAATATTGGGTTAAAATCCACTCATCAATATCAGAAATAACAGGAATAAATCTTCCATTTAATCCTCTATTATTTATGCTTAATATGACAGGTGTTTTAAGTAAAGAAATAGAAAAAAATATGGGCGTATAATATTGTATATGGTTCCAGTGGCCAGAATGGCCTACTATGCGACTTCTTGGAAAGAGGAAAAAACCCCAGCCAGAGAAGAATGGTTGGACAAGAAGGTAGAAGAGGCAATGGAGATGGACATGCTAACGGCATCTTTAAAGGATCTGAATAAAGAAAAGGTTGAAAGGGAATGGGAATGTCTAAAAAGATATAAGGAAAGAATCACTTGACAATTTGGTTAATAGATAGGAAGTGAAATTTAATAGTATTAGAGGATACAGAAGTTATACACGGAGCATATAAAGGGGGAAAATGCATATACTTTGGGGAAGCCATTAAAGTAAGAGAAATTAAATAATATAAGAAATTATATGTTTTGTGTTTTATGTTAATTGTGTAATGTTTTTGTTGGTTATTGTAAGGTAGGGTTACATCAAGCATAACCATTTATATGTTTTTAAGGTGTATATATGTTTATATGTGTACATGTGTATATAATTACAAATAAAACTTTTTTAAAAAAAAACTAAAGAGAAAAGATGAACAACTTTGGAGCCGGTCTGGTCACCTTATGACCTGGAAGTTGATCCTGGTGGGTCACATTGATACCCATGATTCAGGTGAGAAGGTCACCAAAGTGCCTCCAAAGTCATTGAATATCCTTTTGTTTAGGAAATCCGACCATCCTATTGAACCCAGACTCCTGGAGAAACGTGTTATGGAGATTTTCCATCCAAAAATCTGGAAAAGGAAAGCAAAGCCCACGTTTTCTTGCTCCGTTTGATGGAAAATGGGGGTGATGGTGGTCATGCCCATCATCCCCAGCTTCACCAAAAAGAAGTCTTATTTAACCTTACTCAAAAGTCATCTTTCTCCTCCAAAGGACCCCTTCTGCTGCTGCGGCTCCCTCTTTTCCTTCGGCTCTTTTTCTTTATTACTCGTAATAACTCTCGTAAATTCCTCAACAGATGGAAATTTTATTTCTCTAATCAGTGGCATTTGCCGTAACGGCGAGAAAGAAGAAAGAAGGAGAGGGAAATCTTCAAGCGGAGAAGGAGGAGGAGAGACCGGGGAGAAAAACGCAAGGAAGGAAAGGTTGGCGTTCAAGGTCTTCCAATGAAGGAAAACACCCTTTTACTAGAACAAGGGATACTTCATCTCCATCGCCCTTTGGTCTTTCCTGCCACATATGACAACTCAGGTTGGGAACGTCACAGAATAATGTCTTTTAAAAACCACTTGCAAAAGTCCAACCTGGGACCAACCCTGCTTTGCATGCAGAAGGTCCCAGGTTCAATTCCTGGCATCTCCATCGACTCATTCCACCACTTTCCCCGCCTAAAGAACCCACTTTTCTGCCTAAACCTTCACTGCACAACAAAACCACATTGGACTTTTTCACACAATGAAAACTGGAAGGTTACCCGGATGCCAATCCAGGGTCATCCATGAGGTTTCACGTTATTTCGAAAGAGAATATCAAATGACTTCGGAGGCAACCAAAAGGCTATCCAAACGCAATCACTTGTCATCCCCAAAATAGCTGCATTTGGAAAGCTATCGGATTTATAAACCCTTTTCCATTCCAAATTTGCAACCAATTCGAATTTGCGCTGGTATGAAATGCTACTCCAGTTCGGCCGTGGGTTTGCCCTCGTTACAAACAAACTACAATTCCCATGATCCTTTGCTGTGATTTCCTTCCTGTGATTCTTCTTGGTTCAGAACTGTAAACTCTAGATGCGATCTTATCCTCCCTGCGCATGCGCAAACACGCTAATTCACAAGGAAGAAACCGATGGGTATGTACTGATCCAATGAATTCATTCGCATTGGAACTGCTTTCTCTTTCGTATGGATACTATGATCTGCATTGCGTGTGATGAGCTAGTGTGTAAATTCATGCATTTTCGCATTGGCCGCACTTTCTCCTCCTTTCAGGATGGTGATACATCCCTCCCAAGTGAGAAAGTCCATAGGTATTTTGTTTCTGCAACATTGCCAGAGGTTGACCACAGAATCATGCTGGGCGATCGAGAAGTGCCTAGAGAAGAGTTTTCTTTAGTAACCGCTAGTGCACCTCTATGGTCAACATTTGCCAGAAGGCGATCACATAATCATGATGGAAGACCTACAAATGTCCAAGGAAGTGTTTTCTCTAGGAGCTTTTATGTTCCCCAGTACAACTCTATGGTCAACTTCTGGCAGAGTTGCGCTGGAGGACCTAGAGATTCCTAGAGAGGATGTATAAATCAAAGCTGCAAATAATCAAATCCACCAAAGTAAAAGCCACAAATCTGAGGGGGGGGGGACCGTATTTCATTTCCTCCTCTCAGTGATTTATTCTCACAGACCACAAGAGGCCCCCCATTTCCATCGCTTGGGCGGTCTGCAATGGGAGGAACGGCATCCCTGGGCTTTGGATTCCTGATTGGGGCCACCCCATCCCCATCCATCATCTTTGGATGCCTTTGTCATATCATGTCCTCCATGTTGGTAATCCCAAGATTGATCCCCTTTCCTCCTCCTCTCTGGCGCACCAACCTTCCCCTCTTTATTAGGCCTTAATTAACATGATAAATGGGTCTTCTGTGGGATGTTTTTCCTGGAGAGCTTTCTAATTTAGACAGGTTTCCCTCCTGCTTTGCAACAAAGATCCTACATCAAACTGTGCTCCTCCAGATAGTTTCGACTTCAGCGCCCAGAATCCCTGACCATTGGCCAAAGTGGCCAAGGCTTCTTGGAGCTGAAGACCAAAACACTTGGAGGAACAGAGTCTGGGACCACTGTCCTACACAAAAGATCTTCAATGGAGCTCAATAGGCGACATTTGTCCCCCAAATAGGCTTTGTATGTAACCACTGAGATTCTGACCCAGAGTAGACATTCCCTAATTTGCTTTCTAAATGAAGATTGCAACATACACTTGTATAAGGCATAAAGACCATTGCAAAATGACACTAAATTAGAAGCAGTAGCAAATACCCGAGAGCAGTGGATCCAAAAATGCATTTTTAGCGCCTCCGGCGCAGTTCTATGATCAGAGTCTGTCAGATGCTGACCACAGAGTTTCCCTGGAGGACCTAGAGATTCCTAGAGAGGTGTCCTCTCAGGTAAAAACATGGTGTCTTTGCTATTTGTGTTTTTTCCTTATTCACAGGGGTCTTGTGCCCCTATCCCAAGCGAATGTGGAGGGACAAATGTATCTGTTTGGTTTAGACCAGGAAGGTGGGTTGTGACAATTTCCAACTTTGCAATAATAACATTTTGCAAAGAGCATCCATCCCACGTAAAGATTAAAAAGTGGCTTGGAGTGGATTGAAACGAAGCCCCAGATCTATCAGGCCAATGTTTCTGCCATTATTCCTTTTTGTTGTCTTCCTTTCGCCCGTTCTTGGTCTGCTCCACCGTTCAGTTTGATTGCAATTATGGCTGCAGTTAATGCGCCTCAATCTGCAAATTAATAACCTTATCTCACCTTGCAAGGAGTGAACTCTCCCGTCCGAAGGGCTTTATCGGGAAGCGCGCAGATCTTGCGAGGCGGCCTTGCTTCAGCGAGATTGTCTCCGCGTGGCTCTCCCCAAACATCTCAATCTGGCATTTTTGCAAAGAGGACGGAAATCAGGCTCAAAGGGAAGTTGTTGCTGTTATTATTATTATTATTATTATTATTATTATTATTATACTTTATTTATATAGCGCCGTCGATAAATAAATAAACCAAAATGGCCTCCTAGCCTAAATAACCTAACGGCACCAGATCTTGTCTGATCTTGGAAGCTAAGCAAGGTCAGTCCTGGTTAATACTTGGCTACTTTAATGCTACACCAAATAGTCATGCTACAACAATTTATTGATTGTTATTATTTATCTATTTGCAGCTACTTTAATGCCACACTTAATGGTTGTGCTACGGCAACTTATTGATTATTATTGATTATGTATCTCTTTGCAGCTACACCAAAGACTCCTAAGCGCCTCGTTTTCTGGAAAGCTTGGCATCGTCTGCTGCATCCTTCCTCTTCGAAACGGTATGTCCTTTGCAAACAATCTTGTATTTTTCATCCTCCTATTCCGAATATCATCAGCGCAGAGATCGTCTCAGCCAATTCGTTCTGGGAGAAGAGTGATGGCTTCCCTCTCTTAATGTTCCCTGGGAAGAAAAGCACATCTCTGTGCGCATTGTGAGGCAAGGGAAATCATTCGGGTGCCATTGAGGAGGGCTGTTTGCAACTCCGACTGCGGCGCCTCGTTGGAAAATGGCTCTGCAGAAGTGCAGAAAGTGCTTTCGGGGGTCTCTCTTCATCCAAGCCCACTATTCCCTGCCCCACAACATCAAGTTAAATGATCTGTTTCCCAAGGAAGATCATGATCCTGAACTCCTGCAGGTAGCTGCAAATAGATAAATAATAATCAATACATTGTTGTAGCATGACCATTTGGCGTGGCATTGAAGTATTAATACAGGCTAAAATATTACCATATTTGCCTTCAACTTGCTTCCAAACTCTGATTTTCTGCTTTCCTCAGAAGAAAGGGAATAAGGATATGGGACAGATGGTGAATTATCTTCATGTGAGGAAATTTAAGGGTGTGTTGCACTGCAGAAATAATCCAGGTTGACACTACTTTTGGCTGCATCTGTGCTGCAGAAATGATCCAGTTTGCCACTGCTTTAACTGCTATAGCTTCATGCATCTTTTAGCTTTGCTTTTAGATTTCTAGTTTGTTGCAGCCTTCTCTGAGGCTGAATGTCACACTAAACTGCAAATCCCAGATTTCCATTGCATTCAGCCACAACAATTAAAGCAGCTTCAAACTGGGTTATTTCTGCAGTGCGGATGCAGCCCTAGCCTCCCAGGAGAGATAGGAAAGCAAGGCCTCTCTGTGTTGTGTATGTTGTGTAGTGTGTTTTGGAAACAGCATCTTGGCACATCCTGGGCTTCAACTCTCCCCTTGTTGCGCTTTTGATGGAATAATTCGCACCCGCCTCCCTCGGAGCCCGGCTTTCCGCCTGCGTCTTGGCTTCCCTCTTGAAAACTTAATAACCAGACGTCTTCAAAGGAAAAAAGCATCTTAACCTCCTTGCTAAGAAATTGGATTCTCCCCTCCTTCCCTCCTCGGCGGAGATTGCTTCTCTCCATTCTCCGAAAGGAGCCCTCTTCTGTGTATATATTTGCCTCCGACACACTCTCTCACGCACACAGGCACACACTCTCGCGCGCACAAAGGGCCCTTCCTCGCATCCATTTGATTGGGTTAATTTCCAATCGCGTCTTCGCTTTCGGCGGGCCAAGGCGACGCGGTTTTCTTCCCCTGCCTGCTTGCCTCCGACGATTAAATTTATTGGCGAGAAGCTTCCTTCCTTCCTAAGTGATTTTTTTTCTCTGTGTTGGATTTATTTATGTGTATTTTGCACCTTCTGGGGGGAAATCTGGCTACAAGAGAGAAGAATATTCCTTAAAATGGCTAAAAATAGGGGTTCGTGGGGCCTAACAAGTGGTAGCTCCCAAGTGATTGAACCATAACAAACCTTGCTACCCAAAGGTTGTTTTGTTGCTGCAAATAAACATCCCCAAAATTGCCCCGTAACCTCGGCCTTATTCCCACTACCTTTTAAACCGGATCGCGAATCAGTTTGAACCGCTTCAAATGACTCTGGTTCCCACTTGAATCGATTCGGAGACGGGCGGCCATGCGCTAGACCCGTTTAACCCATGTCTTTTTGACGCAACATGGCCCAGAACTAGAGTTAGTTTTGCATTGCATCCAAAGAAAGTGTCCAAAGTGCTGGATCTATTTTGTGAGAAAGGAGCGGAGAAATGGTTTTAATGCTCTTCAAAACCCAGAGTAGAGCATCCATGGCCCCACTGACACGGATGGGACCCATAAGCCGCAATGGACGAGAGACGTGACATTGCTCTTACCCATTGACTTAAAGAAAGGGAAAAGGCCAAAGAGGGAAAAGAAGGGAAAGGAAGAGTATGTATGAAGGTGGGTAGGAGGTCGAAAGTGTTTGATCCGAAAGGAGAACAAAGACGAAAGGAAAAGCGAGGATTCTGGTTGTGCCTGAAGCTTTTTGTGTCAGGGGAGAAGAGACAGAAAGGACAACTACAAAGCCGCAACGAGGCTCAAAAACTGCCTGCTGCATCCAATGCCAGGGAAAGGAAGACGAGAGAAATGATATTCTGCTGAAAACTGGCGCTGGAAATGCAACGATCCTGGGCAATCTCAGTTGGGCCCCATTCCCACTTACAGATAAATCAATGTGCGATCTGGATCAATGGATCAATTCGACAGCGGAGCACGGTTCCCACTACATTTGCCCCGATCCAATTGCATTTTACCCCACCACTTTTGCCCCGATGGCATTTTTCCCCTCCAAAATAACCCACTTGTGGTTCCCATTCAGGCATGAATTGATTCAAAACGATTCGGTTCCAGCTGGCCGAATGGGAAATTTGAATGAGTTCCGATCCGCACGTGGTTCACAGTTGGCGCAGAATCGATCCAATGACAAAGAAGCAGGGGGGGAAATCAGCGTCAAAAAGACATGGGTTAAATGGGTCTAGCGCATGGCTCCCCTCTCGGAATCAGTTCGTCGATTCAGATTAAGAGGGAACCAAGGTCGTTTGAACCGGTGCAAATTGATTCATGATCCGATTTAAAAGGTAGTGGGAACAAGGCCTTGGAAGGGACTTCAAAGGGCTGTCCAGTCCAAACCCATTCTGCCATGCAGGAATACATAGAATAATAGAGCTGGAACTGCCATTCTAGTGAAGGAAAGGACTTGATCCCTTCCAACAGGAATTCAAAAGTTTGTTCGGATTTCATGTTCAGTGGATCCAGGCAGGAGAGATCCAGGTTGGATCAATACAAGCAGTTGGATTGGCAGCTCCAGCATCCACCCACCCCTTCCACCCTCTTCATTTTCGAGGAGGGAGCACTTGGCACGTGTCCTCCCAGCAAAGCATCAATTTATGGGGGTTGCCCCCACGGTTGACGCAGGCTCCTCCGTCACTCATTCCCCAGCTGCTGAGTGAATCATGCCAGCTGAAAACAATGGTCTCCATGGTGCTGGGAGAGTCAAAGGGGGGGTGACATGGGGCTGCTGGGACACGTTGGGGTGCCACATGCCCACCCCCACAGGCCCCTCGAGGCAATGCAGACACAGAGGGGGCTCCCGGATGGCTCCTTTCCATCCAACACCCCCCTTAACCAGCCTAGGAAGCAGGATGGCTGTCAGCTCCCTCAAAATGTCAAGCTCTTTTTATGGAGAATGAAACGGCAAAAAATAGAAAGCAAAAGAAAAGGAAGGAAGGAAGGAAGGAAGGAAGGCCCTGCCTACCATGTTCCTACCAAAATGTATTTGTAGGGATGGTGGGACCTTCTGAGAAGGGTCTCCTCGAAAGATCTCAAGATACGGGTAAGTTCCTATGGGAGAGCATATGGCCTTTGCTTGCCTCTGGAAGAACACCATGGAAAAGGTCACTCTAGCACAGCGGTTCTCAACCTGTGGGCGCGACCCCTTTGGGGGGGTCGAACGACCCTTTCACACGGGTCACCTAAGACCCAGGGTTGGCGCCATAACCTATAATATTCTAGTGCAGCGGTTCTCAACCTGTGGGTTGCAGCATTGGGAAGGTTGGGAACCACTGTGTCTAGCATCTCTAGGAAGGGAGTTCCAGAGTCTGGGAGCCACTGCCGAAAAGTCCCCATCTCCCATGTTCCCATGTTCCTAAAAGTCGCACTGAAAGACCTAGAGATTCCTAGAGAGAATACTCTACTAGGCCTTTGTAGCTCCTCCAGCGCAGTTCTATGGCCAGTGTCTGTCGGACTTTGACCATAGAGTTGCACTGGATGACCTAGAGATTTCTAGAGAGGTGTCCTCTGGGTAAAAACGTCTTTTTGCTATTTGCGTTTTTTCCATATTCACGGGGGTCTCTTGCGCCCCTAACCCTAGCGAATATGGAGGGACAAGTGTACTCACTAGAAGCACGAGAGGAGAGTGTGTTTCCACAGCATCAACCAGCAGAGGAAATAAAATCTGGGCATGTTTTGATTTCTTGCCAGGGATTAAGGGATCAGCCAAGGCTCAGCTCAAGCCTGCCATGGAGGCTCACCTTCAAACGCATGAGGCTGATGGGATGTGAAGGCCTTCTGACATCCGATGCCTCCGAAAACGGGTGCCGGGAGGGGAGGCACATGGAAGACGCCACGACGGAGCAGCACATCATCCCCACGCTGCGCTACTTTATGGCTGGAGGGAGCAACATTTCTGAGTCTTCCAGTTGATCCGTCCTGGCGGAGGATGCGGCGCGGCGGCATGGATTGCCAGGTGGCTCTTTTGCAGATGAGTTTTCAGCATGGAGCCGGGAGGCAGAAGAAGGGAGAGGTTGCCACCAGCCATGATCAGATAATTCTGGGAGACAGGGAAACCCAAGATGAGAAAGGAAGGACTTTCAGATAAAATGGCATTAATCCAGACTAGGTTTTGCTGTGGAGGGAAAAGCAGGGTCTGTCTTTCTGTCTAATCTATCTCTGCTTATTTATCACATGTGCAAAAATCTGTCATCTGTCTGTCTGTCTAATCTATCTATCTCTACTTATCTATCACATATGCAAAAATCTATCATCTATATATCTATATCTAATCAGTCCCTCGCCCTGAATGTGTTGCGCAGAGGGGCGGGATAAAAATAAATTTTATTATTATTATCATCAATCACTACTTACCTATCAAATATGTAAAAATCTATCATCTATCTATCTATATCTATCTATCTATCTATCTATCTATCTATCTATCTATCTAATCAATCTCTACTTACCTATCAGATATGCAAAAATCTATCATTTATCTATCTATCTATTTATCTATCTATCTGTCTATCTATCTAATCAATCTCTACTTACCTATCAGATATGCAAAACTCTATCATCTATCTATCTATCTATCTATCTATCTATCTATCTATCTATCTAGTCAATCTCTACTTACCTATCAGATATGCAAAAATCTATCATTTATCTATCTATCTATTTATCTATCTATCTGTCTATCTATCTAATCAATCTCTACTTACCTATCAGATATGCAAAACTCTATCATCTATCTATCTATCTATCTATCTA
>NC_056528.1:904289-922593 GCF_019175285.1 Sceloporus undulatus | reverse complement strand
GTCAATCTCTACTTACCTATCACATATGCAAAAATTATTATCAGTCTATCTATCTGTCTATCTCTTACTGTCTGCCTAATCAATCTTTACTTATCTATCACATATGCAAAAATCTATTATCTATCTGTCTGTCTACCTGACTGTCTGTTTTATCTATCTTTACTTACCTATCACATATGCAAAAATCTATTATCTCTCTATTTACCTGTCTATCTAATCAATCTCTACTTACCTATCACATATGCAAAAATTTATCCATCCATCTGTCTATATATCTATCTTTGATTTGCCTACCTATCACACCTGCAAAGAAAGCTGCCTGTGAAATCTGTGAGATTTTGGAGAGGTTTTGGGGCGCATGAGTCACAGCTGATAAGGAAAAGGCAGCCATTTAAGCCCAGGCTATGCATAATTCATCTTTTCGACCTTCAGCCCAAAGCAGTGAGAGAGAAATATTTCCCGCCGTGTGTGTGTGTGTGTGTGTGTATATATATATGTATATATTTCTCCCTCTTAATCCCCACTTGCTTGGGATTTCAGAGCGATGATGATGCTCTAGTCCTGGCCTGTGTCCCAAGCAGGGAAAGGTTCTGCAAACCACTCCAGGAGGGCTTAAGGATAATTGCTCTTAGGGTAAAAGCCAGCAGGCGCTCGGCCGGCACTTAATTCTTTCAGAAGACCAGGGAAATAAAAGGACAACATTCAATGTAATGGAGAAAGAAGTCAGAGCCTGCGCATGGACTCTGTCATTCAAGAAATGGAGCAATGAGGCACTCAGCACATGCTCAAAAAGCACCAAGGTGCAAAAGAAGAGGGGGGCCATTAATATTTACCTGGCACTGCTTTTGGCCTCACCTGCAAAGTCAAGCCGGAGAAGCTGCGCCAACCGAAATTCCCTCTCCAGTGTGGCTTTGGAAAGATTCAGGACTCTACATCTGGGTCAACCAAGCCATAGCAATCTGGAGGAGAAAAATGATGACTGAGGCCAGGTCAGTTTGCAATAATTGGTCCTCTTTGGATTGCCAACTTACCAGGCTTAAAACCCAACCCGAACTGCTCCTGCACCTTTAATCTTAACTTTTTTTTCTGTAGTTCTCCGGAGGAAAAAAATATTGGGAGGACATTATTTCCAGTTCCAGATAAAGCAAGTTGCTTTGAAAGGCACAGCTGTAGGGCTTTTCTGGAGATCTGGCAACCTCAGTTTAGTGCTCTGGAAATTAGAGATCTACCTATCTATCTATCTATCTATCTATCTATAATTTCCAGAGCACTAAACTGAGGTTGCCAGATCTCCAGAAAACTCTTGCAGTTAGATAGGTGATGGATGGATGGATGGATGGATGGATGGATGGATGGATGGATGGAGGTGGATGGTTGGATGGATGGAAGATGGTGGGAGGGTGGTGGATGGATGGATGATGGATGAATTGATGGGTGGATGATGGATGGATGGATGGATGGATGGATGGTTGAAAGATGATGGATGGAGGATGGATGGATGGATGAGAAGGAAGGAAGGAAGGAAGGAAGGAAGGAAGGAAGGAAGGAAGGAAGGAAGGAAGGAAGGCAGGCAGGCAGGCAGGCAGGCAGGCAGGCTTAAGGGGGATGAACAAAATGGCCCTTGAGATCCCTTCCAAGACTGGCTGGCCATCTGTCAGGAAACCAGTTGTGCTTTTCTGCAGGGCTTAATAATAATAATAATAATAATAATAATAATATGTTTTATTTATATACCGCTATTCCAAAGATCATAGCGGTGAACAGCAAGTAAGCTAATGAGCAAGTAAGCTAATTTGCCCCCAACAGTCTGGGTCCTCATTTTAGCGACCTCCTCGGAAGGATGCAAGCCTGAGTCGAGCTTGGGCCCTTTTGCTGGTCTTGAACTCGCAACCTTCTGGTTTCGAGTGAATGGCTGCAGTACAGGCATTTAACCACTGCGCCACCAGGTTGGACCATATGGCCTTTGGAGTCCCTTCCAACTCCGATTCAACACCTTCGCTTAGAAAAACATTCCCATCATGATGCTTTTCCAAAACCTGGTGCTTAGATGACAAAACCAAACGACTGACAACCAGAAGCAAAAGGGGAAGAACTGAAGTCAGGGGAAAGAAAATTGTCCTCCGCCGTCCAATCTCCCGCCCCTGTAATTGGTGTCAGCTCTGGTACCAAAAAGAAAAATACAAGGAAAAATAGAAACCCGTCCCCGGATGCCCCGCAGGTGAGCGTTTTGGAGTTAAATGCCGGGCTCCTTGGCAGTTCAATCTCCCTGCCACAATAGATGGGCTTGTTAGCAGCCGGGACCCTCGGCTGACACCAATTTATCTCCTTCTATTAGCTTTTTCTATCAGCTCTCTCTGTCTTGGATGCTTCTATAAAGTTCTCCCCCAAATCTCCAAGGACTCCTGCGTTGCCCCTTGCCCCTTGGATGCTCCAGCAAGGCCCAGTAAGAACTCTCACCGAGGGGCCTGACCCCAATTTGAAAGCGCAGGCCTCCCAAATTGGCATGGCATGGGCCTCTCTCTCTATTTCTTTTATGCCACAGGTATTTCTCTGTCATCCTTCTTTCTTTTTCCTGGGTGGCAAAACTCACTCACTCGAGTCACCAGGAGTCAATGCTCTCCTACCCGGCGAAGGGCAGGAGATGGCATGTCACCATTGGGTCACAACCAGAGTGTTTTTCCAGACAAGCAATTTTACTCTCTTTCTACCCAAAATCCCCTGCAAACACCCCTTTTGTCAGTCAAAGCATCACAGAACCGTATCGCAGAATTCAAAGACATATAGCCATGTCTATAAAAGTGGTATGTAAAGAGATCATGTAGCACCACCTTTGAGATGAACTACATCAAAGATATAGCCATATTAGTCTATGGAATCAGTATGTAGAGAGATCTTGTAGCGCCTTTGAGACGTACGGAAAGAAAGAAGTTGGCAGCATGAGCTTTCCAAGACTTCAGTCTCATTCCTCAAAGGCATCTGAGGAAGTAGGCTGAAGTCTAGGAAAGCTCATGCCGCCAACTTCTTTCTTTCAGTTAGTCTCAAAGGTACTACAAGATCTCAAACTGCTATGCCACTCTGGTTCAAACTAATATCCAGTGCCACCATTGACATGGGAGACACCAGAAGGGTCCAACCCATTCCATTTTTGCATTGCACAATTTTGCATCGCGCAATCCCTATGTTGCAGATCCATCCTGTGCCCAGGTGAGGCAACCACTAGGTTCTGCTTCCTCCAGGGATGGTGGCCATTGTTGAGTAGCCTTGGCATCTTTGGGGATCAGTCTCTGATCCACTAAAATAACCAACTTTCCCAAAAAACTAATCAGGCCAGCCGGGTAGAGATGCACATCTGGCGCGGGCCGGATGGCGGGGAGGCAAACTGGCGCCGCTCCGCAAAAAGTCGGAACGGTGCCAGTTCCACCAGCTGGCGGGTTGGGATTTCCCTCCTCTCCAGCTGCACCCACCTTTTGCCAGAGCAATAAGGGGAAGTGCGTCAGGTGCGAAACGCAGTCACCCCTTTGCTCCCCAACACTCCCCGTCTCACTAAAGTCCCCGAGTCGAAAATGATGGTACGGCGCCAAATTCTGTTCTCATCTGGCAACTCCAGAAGGCCGTTCCCCCCTCCTTCTTCGCGTGGCACCGCTATACCCACCTTATTAGACAGCCGGCGGAAAACGAGGCGACAAGCGACGTCTTCATTAGGCAGCTGTGCCCGCCGGAGTGCGTTAATTTGATCAAGAGATAATCAAGGTCGCCGATGCACAGCAGAGAGGGAAGGAGGGAAGGATTTGGGCCCAAAAGAGCTGATTTTGCAAAGCCTGGCAAGGAGGATCCCCAAAGAGCCCTTTCCTCTTGGCTTACAGAGGGGCGGGGGTCTCCTTTGCAATGGTTTTACTATGCCGCCCCTCTCCTCCGAAAAATCATTCTCCGTGGCGCCCAACCCCATTGGCTTTTTTATGTCCCCAAAAGGAGCGATAAAGGAAACGATGCACAAAACAAGGTCCATGGTGCTGGGTTTAGTATCAGCGTCGAAAACAGCATGGCGCAGTGGTTCGAATGACTCTCCCTGCTCAGCCGTGGAAACCCACCGGGTGACCTAATAATAATAATAATAATAATAATAAATGTATTTATAGCCCACCTCTCCCACTCTCTCAGCCTCAAAGGAAGGCATTGGCAAACCATCTCTGAACAAATCTTCTGGAAGGATCACCTTGGGGTCACCATTAAGTAGGAAATGACTTGAAGGCACACAACAACAACAACAACAAACCAGGGGTGTATCTACAATGGGAAAATGGGGCGCAGGCCTATCTCCTTCCAACAAACTATCTAGATGGCTTTTATATTATGACTTTTAAAGTATCAGTTGTTTATTTATATGCATTGATTTTATGTGCTCTTTGAGTTGATGTTGTTTTTAACTGGTGCTTTGTGTCCCATCTGCTGCTGCTTTCTAATCTGTTGTTGTTGTTGTTGTCGTTGTCCCCTGCCTTGATCCGTAGGGAGGCATTAGAAATCATATTACTGTTAAGACTCATAGAAACATAGCGTTGGAAGAGACCCGCCAAGTTCTTCCTAATGTTGACCTGGAATCTCTTTCCCTGGAGCTTCCATCCTTTGCTCCATTGTCTCCTATTCTCTGGAGCAGCAGAAAACAAGCTTGCTCCTTCCTCAATATGATATATATAAATATATAAACAGGGCTAGTATAAACCTTGTGACCTTCTCTTTTCCAGGCTAAACATACTCAGATCCCTAAGTCTGTCCTTATAGGGGTCTATGGTTTCCAGACCTTCCACCATTTTGGTCACCTTCCTCTGGACACTGTTCCATCTTCTCAATGTCCTGCATTTTGGTGACCACAACTGGACACAACATTCCAGGTGAGGTTTGACCAAAGCAGAATAGAGTTGCCCTATTACTTCCCTTGATCTAGACACTATGCTACTATTGACGCAGCCTAGAATCGCATTGGCCTGTGGACTCATGTTCAACTTGTGGTTTACTAGGACTCCTAGATCCCTTTCTTTGTACAGTGGCCCCTCTGTTTTTGTGGGGAATCCATTCCGGACCTCCCTACGAAAACGGAGTTTCGCATATATTTAAGCCCCATTGGGTTGCATATAGGCACATGGCCATTATTTCCCCCTCCATTCATGCCTTGCGCATAAGCGAGGGATGTGGTTTCCAAAACAATGACAATGGAGGGATGACTCTAAGACAGGTGTCCCCAATCCTATATCTGTGCATTTCGCTTTTACCGCCCAAGTGTCGTATCCTACCTTTTTCCCTGTCAAAAATCATTTTGTTAGTTTGGGTCCAAGCTTTCTAATCTGTTTGAGGCCATTGTGACCTTAGCTCTTGTTGCAGCTGTCCAAGGAAACTCCTTTTGGAGAGGGACTTCAACCACTTTGGACAATTCATTTCACGTTCGAACTAGAAACCTGGCACGGAAAAAGCCAGGCGCTTGTGTTGCATACCTCTTTAGGAGGGGGAAAAACAACACCATTTTGTGGCTGTTATATTTTCCCCCCTCTTCTCTCTGTTGTTGTTCATTATCGCTCGTAAACAGATCAAGAAGTCGGAGCGAAGAGGCTTTTTCCGGCGCTAATAGGATCGACGGAGGCTTGGTTTGAGGGTTGGGGTTTTGCAAAGAGGTTTGCTTTACCTGTATAATGAGCCAAAAAGACGAGGAGGACCTGCGGATCTGAGCGAGAACGGCTGCTCTTCTTCCTTCCTAAAAGCGCTTTGTGGGGAAGAAACGGGCCGAGAGTTATTTCAAATGAATTACATTTGAGCAGCGTCGGAGGAGAGGAGGAATAAACCACATGCGGAAGGGAAAGATGGGGAGTTTCAGAGGGCCGCATGTGGCCCATAAAGCCATCCGCCGGCCCTTCAAATCCCTCCGACCAAATGGGAATCGAATAAGCAGAATAGAACGAGAATAGAGAATGGGTAATATTTACCCAAACAATATCTATCTATCTATTTTGAGAGCATCTCTACCATATTTCAAGGCCCAAAATGCCTTGAAAAAATGGGGGGGGGGTGACTTCCCGACCGCTTTTTAAACGGTTATGACGAATATAATTGTGCAATAAAACATCCCCCATTAAAGCCGCATTAAAATGCCATAAAAGTCTAGTAAAATGAGAGAGCAGCATCCAAACAATAAACTGTCAGTTGAAACAAGCGACGCATGGTGGCCTTCCAGATGTTTTGTTTCCACAAGTCCCATCGACCCTTGGACCGTCGTGGGACAATGGGAGTTGTCACCCCAAAAGATGTCAAGGAGGCTACGGTCGACCATCCCAGACCTACATTAATACTATGCTATACTTTAGGAAGGGACCCCAAGGGTCATCTACTCCAACTCCAATGAAGGAACGCACAACCAAAGCACTCTTGGAAAAGGATCATCCAACAACTGTTTGAAAGACCTTCCAAGACGGAGAGCCCCTGAGATAGTCCATAATCCACAATCAGACGACTCTTACCTTCAAGAAGTTCTTCCTAATGTTTTGGTGGGATCTCACTCCTTGGAATCTGAATCCATTGGTTTGCATTCTAGTCTCCGGAGCATGAGACAAGCTTCCTCCATCTTCCACTTGACATCCCTTCACATGTTTAAAGACAAGTATCATGGCACCTCTCCATCTTCTCTTCCTAAACCTACCCAGATCCCTCAAGTCCTTCCTCATAAGGTGGCTTCCAGACCTTTGACCATCTTGGTCACCATGCTCTGGACACATGGATGATTGCAACCAAATAGTTCTTGGTTTAGATCAAGAACTAAACGTAGAGTTTGGAAATGAGATTTTTTTTTGGGGGGGACTGTTGCTCCCAGAATCCCCAGAAGGATACAGGAAGCTTTGGAGCAAAACAAGTCACGTTTTTAAACCTGAAAACTATCTCCTCTGGATAAACCTTGCCAAGAAAACCCAATAATAGGTTCCTTTAAGGGTCGCCGTAAGTCGGAATCGACTTGAAGGTGCGCAACCGAAGCAAAGTATGCACATTTTGCAACCATAGCAGATTGGTTTGGCTACAAACAAGTTAAGATCTAGGCACCTAAATCGAAAGAATTGCACTGGGGTGTCCAAGATACATGGTACCCCATTCAGAAGCCATTAATTAATATGAAATATGATTTCATATATTTGCATTTGTACTTTTGGAGGGTAGGATTTGCTCACTACCTCTATACTATTTTAAATGTATTACTGTTATTGCATTTTGTTTGCATCTTACCTCAGTGTTATCAAATTATGGTGGCTTATAGCATTTAGCAATAAAACCACAAGGGCAGCAAATAAATATATAAAGTGAACCAATAAATCCTGTCATTGGGAGTGCAACTCCCATTATTGCCAATGGTGAGGGATGCTGGACGTTGGAGTCCAACAACATCCAGGGTCCCTTAAATTGGGTTCAGATTAATATGCAAACGTATTGTTCTTTTAATGTTCTTTTAATGAATTTTCACGTTGCATTTGTGTTTAAGTCATTTTTTGGGAAGAGGCGGAATTTAGGACAACATTATCGGGAGCAGAAACGGCTTTGTGGGGAAACAACGCAAGAGCGGGGGGAACGTTACACGCATTTAATGTCTAATTAGGAACAAAAATAAGCGACACGTACATCTAGGAATCGTCCTTTTCCAACAGCGGCGGCGGCTGCAATGGCCCTATTTCAAGGTTGAGTTGCTGAGAATATAATTGAAAGGCGAAAATGAAAATGAAATTGGCGTTATCAAGGAATCGGATTTGGGATGGATTTAAGCGGCTGATGGTGGGGAGAGGAAAGAGGGGGGGAAATCCACTTTCCAGAATGGGAATTGTAGCTGAATGAGCCTCAATTCTAGGCTCAAGATTTCTGGCATTATTACTGACCAACTTGGAAGGGCTTGGAAAGGACCCTCAGCGGTCATCTAATCCTACCCTTCAAGGAGTTTTAGGAAACCAATAGGAGATTTTTGTCGCTTGAATGTAAGACAAGATGGGAAGATGGGATGATGCAGCCATCTTTAAGTAACTGAAGGTAACGCATGGAGAAGATGGAGCCAGCTAGTTCTCTGCAGCTCTGGACATTCGGACACCATCAAAGGATTCAAACAGATCCCACCTAAAAAATTAGCAATAGCATTAAGTTAGCAAAAGTTAGGAAGCACAACTTGACCCTAAGAGATGTTCAAGAGTGGGATACTCTTCTTCTTTGGAGGTCTCTAGACAGAGGTCAAGTGGGCATCTTTCGGGAATGCTTTAGTTTGTGGATGGCTTCAAATAGATGGCCCTTGGGGTCCCTTCCAACTCTGACTTCTGAAAGATGACCACCCAACCTTGAAAGATGTCCATCCAATATGATTGTAATAACAGCAAAAAGATCTTAAATACCCAAAAGGCGTCGGTGTCTGATCTTGGAAGCTAAGCAGGGTCAGCCATGTTTAGTCTTTGGATGGTAGGCTGCCAACAAAAGGTGATGGAGGCTATATTTCTAAACCTCTGAGGATTCCTTGCCTCTGAAAACCATATAAAATGCATGGGGTTGCCATAGGTCAACAGGAGACTCAGAAACACACATATGACCACAATGAAAACTTCCCCGACAGCTGTCAATCATGGTTTTAAAACCTTGGATGGAGGGCAACCAAGTCCATCACCTTCCAAGAATATCCTTTCTCCTCGAAGGGGTACCTTAGTAGTGGGTTTCTGCATGGGTCGGGAGGTAGGTTATATGACCTTTTGGGGTCCCTTCCAATCCTATGATTCTGTGACTCGACTCCCATGATGGTTAGTAACTTTCTCCATATAACGCAACCAAATCTAATGCTTACCTTTCAGGATTCTCATCCGAACCCAGCTGGGACCAAGACACCAACCGTCACGAAAGCGGGCCTGACGTCGCCCTTTTTTTATTTTAAACCACTTTTATTTTTGCATCTGAAGATGCACCCGATATATACAGATTCTTTTATTTATACAACATAATAATATACAGAACGTGTATGTTTGTGTGTGTGTGTGTGTGTGTGTGTATTCACACCTTGATATATGAATCCTTATGACTTCCTCTGGGAGTAGAGAAGGAAAAGAAAGGAACTTATAGAGAGAGAAAAGATATCTGGCAAGCTCCAGAATCCGGAGGGAGCACACCAGTTCCTATGGCCAACTGGGAAGAGTGGTTGTTTAAGAAAAGAAAACAACTCCACGAAAGAAAAGACTATAAATGAAAAGAAAAGGTGCTTGAGATTTGAAAACGAGTCTCAGAAAATCCATGTGAACACACCCGCGAGAGGCTTCCAAACAGAAAGAAGAGGGAGCTGAAAAAAGAAAAGGAACCCTGCATCCCACTTGAAGACGGAGCAAGGCAAGTTACTTTTGCAAAGGTATCTGAGGATGGGGAGTGATCCGAAAGTGTGAGAGACACCGTTCCAGTGATCCCAGTTCCCCCACAAAAGAACCAGCAGTGACCGAACGGCCCCCGTGTCAGTGGGATACGGTGAACCCGTCCCATGTTTTTCTTCATACGTAGAACTATCCATGATGCCGAATCCCATCCTCCCAAAGAGATTCAGATTCACATGGAGCGCTCTCCTTTGACGTTATCCAAAACTCAGCTTGGATGATCCATCCTCATTGGCATGATAGTCATGAGCCATGGCCAGAAAGAAGGCATTTGGGTCTTGAGAGTTCAGAGCAGCAGATGGAGGAGGAGACTAGAGGGATGACGGGTGCTATAGTATCAAGGGGACCTGCCACATGAGCAACGTGCCATCCGTTTCGCTGTTGGCCGGCAATTTCCCGTTGGGGTTGAAGTTCCGGTAGCCTCTCCCCCCGGAGACTACGGCCAAGGAGGAGATCTCCTTGCGGTGGGCTTCTCTTGCGCAGGGCCTGCTCCGGACCCAGATGTCGGGGTCGTCAGCCATTTCATAGATGGAGCCGTCTTCCTCTGTGTGCTCCATGGTTGTCCCTCCACCAGCGCCTGGGGGCACCTCTCGCACTGAGAGCAGCTGCCCTGGAAGGTGGGAGGTGGACCGGAGACGGTATTGCAGAAGGATGCCTTTCCTTCTCATCTCCCTCGTCGTGGGGTGGCTTTCTTGAGCGGCTGGGTCCGAAGACCTGCCCTCCGACTTCTCCTCCTCCGTGGAAGGGGGTTCAGTGGCCGGGTCCTCCTCTTTGTCACTCTTCAATATCTCCGGTGCCAAGGTGCTGAGGGCGACCGCCAAGAACTCCACGGGGCCACAGTGCCCATTGAGGGAGACCATGCCTTTCCCTGAGGAACACAGAAAAAGAGGACATTAACAAGGGCATCTGACCAGTGGCATCCATCTCAGTGGAACAGTGAATCCACCTCAGACTTTAATGCAAGCCAGAAGGGAGCTCTCCATAGTGCAGAACTCTTGCCACAAAACAGGTACAGCATTGTGGGCAATGTGCAACCTTGGGACCATGATTTAAATCCTTATACAATACAATCTCTGTATCTGTGCAACCAGTGCCCACAGTGTCATTTACTCGTATCTGAAAAAATATGTTCTCTGTAGGCATTTTCAAGGTGCTCTAGCATGATTTGACGGTATGCTTATGGCAGACGCTGCCCACAGAGTTGCACTGGAGGACCTAGACAGTGCTAGAGAGGTTCTCCCTGTGCAGAAAATACTGGGTGCTGCATAGGGATGGAAATCTTGCAGTCTTAAAAGGAAACATTAGAAGGAACGTCTTGACCATAAGAGTGACCAGTAACCTAAATAGCTGATGAGGTCTCTTTCTCTGGACATCTTCCACAAGAGTACCTTCTAAGGAGGCTCTAGGTGGAGATCCTGGACTGAGCAGGGGGTTGGACCCATTGATCTATGGGGCCCATCCCAGCTCTAGGATTCTAGGATTCTTGCATGGACTGGCATGGCATCCTTCCCAGCCATCTTGTCCATTGATGCGGATTTTTGGAAATCGGAAATGCAGCAACCTCCAGAGAGCCATGTTGTTCTCACCCCTGCTGAAGGCTCACCTGTGATTTTGGGGATCCCTTCCAGCCTTGGCACTGGCAGCAGGACCAGGATGCCCAGGTCAGTGCCAACCCACAAGAGGCCCTGGCAAATCAGGAGACTGGTGACCCGGACGTTCTTCTGGCCTGTCAAAAGAAAGGGGGAAAAGGAAAGGGATTAATGGGCACTGCCGTCGCCTCACAACCTTTCTGGGTCTGGTGGAGATACTGGGTCAGTAGGAGAGGAAGGAGACTTGCCTTCCTGACTGGTCAACAGAGCCACCATACCCATAAGGTGGCCCCTTCAAACCAGTGCACTGGGTGACACCTGTCAAAATGTCACCCGCTGGAGGTAAGGTAAGGAAGGAGACATGCTGGATTCCAAAGAAACATCTTTGAGAAATGCCAGCATCACACAGGTGCATTTGGGAAGGAATGGCAAGACCCTGGAGGCACAAAACCAACCGCAATACTGTTTCCGAATACGGGTCTCCATGGGGTTTATTTTGACATTCCCTACGCATGGGCGCCTCTGCCTCGTCTAACAAGAACATGCTGCTTGTTTGCGCTCCACGCAGGTCGGCCTGACGGGTAACCGGCCGCTGTGAATTAACATGTTTTCGGTGTCAGTCTGGATTATCCCTCCTTTGCCTGATGGTGTCTTTCTGGTTTAAGCCAGAGCCATGGAAAAAGGAGAGCTGGTGCCCAAATGGGCACAGACACCTCTCCTTGGCACCTCCGCTTACTTATATTATTTCCATATGTGTGTCTCTTTGCACATTTTCTTTTTAGCGGGAATATCCAAATGCACAAACGTCGGACAGAGGAGAGACAGAAGTGCTTTTTCAAAACTGGGTGGCCAGGTGTCCTAACCACAAAGGAGGACAAAGCGCCATAAAATGTGGGACGTTCATGAAAAATGGAGAACGTTACCAAATAAAAGCTAAAAACACTGCAGCAAATATTAATTTGTGCTCAAAATGGAGGACGTTTTGAAATTCCGCTTGGACAGAAGGCTGAAATATAGGGCATGCCCTGGAAAAGGAGGATGTCTGGTCACCCTTCAGCCCAACAACATCGGATTCAGACCCATCCGTTGCACCCCTAAAGTGACTTCATTGCACCATCATTACGCCATTCCTCAAAGTAGTTAGTTACAAGTAACTACCTGGCTTGTAACTTGTGAGCACAGACTGGAGCTCAAATCTGGTAAGGTTTTGCAATGGCGAACGTCCAGCTATTTATGGAGATTGGATCTAGCTGATAAAGAAATATTGGCCCCAGCGCCACGAACTCAAATCGACAGAATTGCAAAGAAGTTTGTACTCTCGGATCTTATACTATTCCTATTGATTTTTAGGCACGGGATTTAATTAGACATGATCAAGAAGGCCTATCTGCCGCGATTAGCCAAGGAAGGCTATGATACGACTGGAGAAAAGGGACTCGAAACAAGAGAAGAAAGAGAAAATACCGCTGCATGCAGATTATCTTCTGGCTAAATCGACTCGTTCCGGAAAGCGGACAAAGCTAGCCGGGGTTTAATGAAAAACTGCAGACCTTTCCTTGTTTATTAGGAAAGGTGTTTTTCTTTTAGGAGGGGAAAAGAAAAGAAAACCTTGCACACAACGATGTTTATAGCTCCAATGGTATAATAAAAATGCATATGAGCCACGTTGGTCAAAGGACAGGAGGGAAATGCAAAACGTTTCCCAAAAATGCAGGTTCAACCATTACCTTGTTGCCCTGTTTCTGCTCAATGGAAAGGCAGGAACGAAGGTTTGGGGAACCTCCCTTTGGGTCCCATTTCCCCCAAAGGGTGCATCAAATCTCCAAGGAATCCGGCCTTAAGATTCCCCTCATGCCTGCCTTCTCCTCTTTCCCCGTTAAGCCTTGCAATGCAGAGGAGCATTTTAATTGCAAATTAGCTCCAGAAAGACCAGGAGAGTTGCAGAGGGAGGTGAGGAGCAGCAGCGGCGGAGTAGGAGGGAAGGGATGAAACATTGCCAGTGAAACGAGGTGAGAGCAGGAGGACTCAAGGGCAAGCAGAGTCCCCCCATTTTTGCAGGAAGGCTGGGGTATGCATCTGCACTGTAGAAATAATGCAGTTTGACCCCACTTTAACTGCCAGGGTGCCATCCTACAGAAACCTGGGATGGGTAGTTTGGTGAGACATTGTCACTCTTGGGCAGAGAAGGCTAAAACGACAACCTTGCAAAACAACAGATCCTAGGATTCCTGAGGATGGAGGTGCAGCACTTAGAAATGGGGTCAAACTTCAATGTTTCTGCATTCCCGCTTACGGATAAATTGGTCAGCAAGCGATAGCATTTACATTTATGTAGGATAATGCTGACTATATACAGGATAACATTGTTATTACATACCTTCAGGTTGACCATAGGCCAACCCTAACTTAAGCGTCCCTTGGCTGGATTAGTTGTAATGCCAAGGAGTTACTTTTTCAGCCTTGCATTGAATACAGAGGAGGGAAAAATGGAAGGCAGGAGGAAAATAGGGATAGACTCCATCAAGGACACGACAGTTGTCCTGAATTTGCAAGAGCTGAGTAGGAAATGATGTCCAAGGTCTTTCATCCACCAAGATGTCATAAATCAAAGTTGTCTCGATGGCAAAGAGCAACCGGAATGGACTACTCTATGCATTTTTAGCATACTCCGCTTACCCAGAGATTTCTAGGTTACAAGATGAACCGGGGAACCAAAAAGTCCCATAAATTCGGGGAGTCACAACCGAACTGTGGAGCCGGTGGTTTGCATTTCCATGTGATCTTAATTCCCTCGTTGGGAGACCGATGCCAGGATGCCATCAAAGGACAGCAAACCTTCAATGACTTAGAACTTGTATTCTATTTGTAACGAGGGCAGGCAGCCAATTAAGGAAATCTTAGTTGATTAAGCTTATGTTTCCGTCGATTAAATCTGCATATATTTGCATACGAATGGGATGCAATTTGAAACATATATATATATATATATATATATATATATATATACACACACACACACACACACACACACTCCTTCTTTGCTTTCAGAGGGGACTCTGTTCTTTGGAGGGATGCCACTTGGTTCTAAATTGGTTTGAAATCCAATTTTGGTCCCATCGAAAGGAGACCCATTGAAAACAATGGGGCTTAAATTCAATGGTCCTGCTCTTTGATACTCTCCATACTGACTTGAACCTTGTGCCATTAATACATGTCCCTTTGTAATATTATAAGTAACAAAGCAAAGGCTCTAAAAATAAACCCCATAATTTGTTTTGAAAGAAAAAAAAAAAGAGGGGAAGATAGAATCTAATGGCGGATAAATATTTTATCGCGAGGACTTAGCGCTCCGGCGTCGAAACCGTCCGAGCAATTTATCTGCGAATATACAAATTCTAAAAGGCCGGTCCCTTCTCCTTGCGCAAAAGACTTTATTAATGGCCTGTCTGGTTAAAAAAGATGAGAAAGCTTAAGCTGAAAGGAGAAAGGCGGCAGGGAGAGAAATGCATTAATACCAAAAAACACCAGGGAGGAAGAGCGGCGGCCATAAATTTTTTAAACGTGGCCTTTTTTTTTCCAAAGGGAGGAAAAAAATCTTCTTTTTTTGGAAAGAAAGAACCCACAGAACACTTTCCCCGAGAAATGCATTTAAGGACTAATTACACAATTACTCCGTCTTGCTGTTTTAAGTGAGGGAGAGAGATCTCAAAGGCTGGCGGAGAGGAGGACGAGTCAGAAAAAGAAAGATGAATGGAGATTACATCTATCAACTCTCTCTTTTTTCCCACCAGCTTTGCAAAGCTGTCTTACTAGGAAGGAGGGAAAGAGGAACAGGAGCCATCCCTCAAGGACCAAACACATAGAAATGAGTTTCCATTGCAATTGCAAGTTGCAACTGGGTTGCAATTCTTCTCTAAGGTTCTCCTCGAAGGAAGCAATTTTGCATCCTTTGCTTCCCGCTGCAGGAAAAGCTTCAGAAACTACACCATTCACTAGGTTTCTCTTCAAAGGAAGTAACAAATAACTTTAGCCATGTTCTTCCTGCTGCGGAAAAGGTTTCGAAAGCCACACGGTTCCCTAAGTTTCTCCTTGAAGGAAGCAATGAGCAATTTTGCATTTGTGCTTCCCGCTGCAGGAAAGGCTTCAGAAACAACTAGTAATGTTAGGCCTCATTCCCACTTGCAAATATTGTTAAGAAAAAAGCAACATGGGATATACAGTCAATGAAATAAAACATGTATGTGAGAGTCAGGGTGACTCAGCAGAAGCCAATTGAGAACCACACAGGTGTGAATGGTAATACAATTAACAAGTCCTGAATGCCAAGGACAAGAAATGCAAAGTGGATAATTGGACACACCTGACAATTGTTCAGTGGTCAAGGCTGAGATGATGAAATCACTAATTGTAGGATGAACCAAGAGAACCAATGAGAATGATGTACACGCCTGGAAACAGACCACAGTGGGTGGTACCATGCATTGACTATAATAAGGACTATGCATCCCAATGTATTTTGTGGGTTGTAGAGTGGATAGTGAGGAGTAGAGTATTGTTGTATTGGAGCTGTATATAGTAGAATAAAGTAGATCTTTTATATAAGACTACTGAGTTGTCTGGTGTCTTGGGTGAAGCTACAAGAACCAGCTGGATCCTGAAGAAGGGTGAAGACTTCTGTGGAAGCAAGAGTGAGAAGGCTGGGAGAGTTTGTCAGGGTCTTCAGCCTATTCTCTCTAACTCTGCTAAGCTATAACCACTGGCCAAAACTGGTCAGCGTGGTGCACAACCAGGTGGTGAGTTCAAGCCAGAGGTGAAGAGCTACAACTCCCATCATCCCTGACAAATAAATCGGTTTGCGATCTGAAACAATGGATCGATTCAACAGCGGTGGTTCAATGCCTGTACTGCAGCCATTCACTTGAAACCAGAAGGTTGCGAGTTCAAGACCAGCAAAAGGGCCCAAGCTGGACTCAGGCTTGCATCCTTCCGAGGAGGTCGCTAAAATGAGGACCCAGACTGTTGGGGGCTAATTAGCTTACTTGCTCATTAGCTTACTTGCTGTTCACCGCTATGATCTCTGGAATAGCGGTATATAAATAAAACAAATTAATTAATTAATTAATGGTTCCCACTACATTTGCCCCGATCGTGTTTTTCCCATGTAAAATAACCCACTTGTGGTTCACATTCACACATAAATCGGTTCAAAACGGACCCACTCCAGCCGATTGAAGAGCAGATTTAAATCAATTCCAATCCACATCTGGTTCACACTTGTGCAGAATTGATTTACTGAAAGCTTCAGTGTCAAAAACATGTGTGTTAAATAGGTCTAGCACATGGCCCCCCCTCTCCGAATCAGTCCAAGTCTCCGCTCATCAGGGTTTCCTGAACCTCGAGACACGTCTTTTCGACCATATTTCCTGATATTGATCCCGCCCCAAATTCCTCTTCTCTTACCTGGCAAGGCGAAAGTGGTCCGCGTCGCCACGTTGATTTCCTGCAGCAGCTCCAGGGTCTCGGTGTGGAAGAGGCGGATGGAGGAGCCAGAAGAGAAGGCCATCCAGACGCCGCTGCCCGCCTTGATCATGTGCGCAACGCTGGCATCCTCCTCCGGATGGGCCTCAAAGGTTTGCTGCGGAAAAGGCCAAAAAGGGAAAACAGGGCTTAGATTAAATCACCAGAGCCCAGCTGGCGCATACGTTTTATGAAAGTGCATACATTTTATGAAAGCCGCTGCACTTGAGGCCATGTTTTGGGGTGAGGCTTCACTCGCCCTTCTCTCCTTGCCCGTCGTGGATGTCATATTTGGGGGCGTGTCTGGGGGAGCGCGGAAATGATTACAGCCACACCCCCAAGCAGCCGCGACGTTAGATAATCCGGAACGTTGGACGGCCGAAGGACGGATAATTGAGACTCTATTGTATATTGCACCGGGATTCAACGTCAGATGGATTGGGCTGGATTTGCATCCCACTCATTTCCTTACGCATGATCCAAGGCACCTTACAGACATTTAAAAACAGTGTGCATGTGTATGTATATAGAGTCACCCCTCTAAATCCATGGACTTGATATCTGAGGGCTTGCAAATGCGCAGAGGGGCGACCGCCATTAAGATTAATGCGGGACGTACCTCACATGCACGCACTCCATTCAAGCCTATGGGCTTGAATATGCGCAAGGTTTGGAACTCATGGGGGTCTGGAACGGATCCCCCACTAGTTCCAAGGGGCGACTATACATATATGTGGGTCTCTCTGTGTGTTGTTGTTGTTGTTGTTGTGTGTCCAAGTCCTTTTTGATTTATGGCAATCCTAAAATGAGCCTATCATGAGATTCCAAGAGAATTGCTTCCAAAATGGTGGCTTGGGATGAGGACAGAGCGAAACGGGAGAAACAAACCCATCTGACTCTTCAGTAAATGAAGTTTTCGTCAAACAGATCAACTTCTGAAACTGGGAAGGCCTTGTTTGCTTTATGATAATCCAGGAGGTAAGACAAACTTGCCAATTTATTTCTTTTTTAATATATTTAATTATTTTGCAAATGCAAATCCAAGGCAAGCAGAAGCTGGCAAAAGAAAACCCCATAAAGATGCGCAGAACCCAAGGGAGGGGATTACGACTTAATTATTCTTATTATTATTTATATCCCGGATTTTGGACGGTGCATTTGAGAAAAGCGCCAACATAAAGATAGAAAAATGTGGTTCAGATAAGGCACAAACGGGAGACTAGACACCCATGAAAGTAAATGCAGCCAAAGAGCGGATGATTTGAAGAGTCGGGAAGGGGACTTTGGCAAGTTACGCCTCTCATTAAAACTTCTCTCAAAGAAGACGGCTATAATTTGTCACAATTTACAACAAAACTGCACCCCAATAAGCAGAAAACATGGCAAGAGGTGGGCTGCGGAGATCTTCTATTAGGAAGGACTGCTGCACAACTTTGGGTGCCACTTCCAAGAAGGCCCTGTAAACAGGCCTTGGAAAGGGGTCTTTTTTGGGTCACAACTCCCAGCATCCCCATCCGCAGAAGTGGGCCCAAAGATTAGGAAGTGATGGTTTTATATGTAAAGCAATTTCTCCAATCTTCCTTTAAACGCCCCACTGGTCTTTTCTGTAGGGCCCAAGTATGGCCAGTTTGGTAGCCCTGGGATGTTGGCACCTTTGATAAATCTGGAAGGAAGGGAAAAGGAAAAGCAAAAGGGGAAGGGGCTAAGCAAAGGATAGGACTAAGCAAGGGAAGGAAGGAAGGAAGGAAGGAAGGAAGGAAGGAAGGAAGGAAGGAAGGAAGGAAGGAAGGA
>NC_056528.1:857296-904279 GCF_019175285.1 Sceloporus undulatus | reverse complement strand
CTAGTAAAAGATATGAAGAGGAAGGAAAGAAAGAAAGTGCAGGGGAAGGAGAAGGGGCGGAAGGAAGGAAGGAAGGAAGGGAGGAAGGGATATGTCTCTCTTGTTGCATCTTTCACCTTTTCCTTCCTTTTTAATTTTATTTTTGAGGATAACTCATTGAAATCTTGGCTAGTGTTTGCACAAGTTAAACTTTTCCTATTGCATTGAGGAATAGTATCCTGGTCAAAGCATGACTGGATAGAATGTGATATCTTCCCTTGCTCTCAATATGGATTTGACATAAATATGAAGACTCCTGTTGATCTCTAAGGCTGGCTCCTCTCTCTTTCCGAACACCGACCCTACACCTTTTTGGCAAAGCGAATGGGTCTGTTATTGACTGAGCACAAAAAGGAGAATCAGAAAAGCATAGGAGACAGAGAGTTATTCTGTGGAAACTCCTAACTCCCAGATTTGCCCTTATACAAGAACGAAAGGGCATTTCCCCAGCCTTGCAAGAGATAGCCGCGACGGTGCGGTTGCTAATCCCAGTTCCTCCAGTCGAGCCGCTGGCTTCTTCTTTCTCGTCCCGCAAACCTTACAACCAGATTACCAGGGAGGTTTTGCAATGAAAAGGGGAAACATAAAAATCGTAGCGGCGCAGTAATACCTGCTATAAAACAACAAGGAACTCCTAAACCTTTCAGCTGCTTGTCCACAGCTCCAGAACCGTTTTAAGTACGGATAAACCTCGACTTCGGTTTGTCGGATGAACGCCGAAGGAGAAATTCAGGAAGGAAAGAAGGGAGGGAGGGAGGAAGGAAGGAAGGGCTAGCAAGAGATAAGAAGAGGGAGAAAAGAAAGAAAAGGAAGGGAAGGGAAGGGAGGAAGGCTAGCAAGAGATAAGAGGAAGAAAAGGAAGAAAAGGAAGGGAAGGAAAGGGAGGAAGGCTAAGAGATAAGAAGGAAGGAAGGAAGGAAGGAAGGAAGGAAGGAAGGAAGGAAGGGCTAGAAGAGATAAGAGGAAGGAAAAAAGAAAAGAGAGGAAGAAAGAGAGGGCAAGCAAGAAATAAGAAGAGGAAGGAAGGAAGGAAGGCTAGTAAGAGATAAGAAGAGGAAAGAAAGAAAGAAAAGGAAGGGAAGGGAAGGGAAGGGAAGGGAAGGGAAGAAGGCTAGTAAGAAATAACAGGAAGGAAGGAAGGAAGGAAGGAAGGAAGGAAGGAAGGAAGGAAGGAAGGGCTAGAAGAGACAAGAAGTGGAAGGAAAGAAATTTGAGTTTTAGACTAGGAGACCAGGGTTCGAATCCCCGCTCAGCCAAGGAAACCCATTGGGTCACACTTTCTCAGCCTCAGGAGAAGGCAATGCAAACCTCCTCTGAGCAAATCTCGCCAAGAAAGCGCCAAGGATCGCTTCCGCCGTAAGTTCAGAAATAACCCGAAGGCGCACGGCGGCAACACGCCAGGTGTCGGAAATTGAAATAATTAAAACCGAAAGGGCAAGGCAGTCATCGCTGCTTATTAATAATAATTAATACTCATATTTCATCAGCGACACGAAACGGGGAACGTACTTCTGCCTGATGCCCCTTGAGGTGCCTGCGACTTACTTAATGCTTAATGCACCAACCCTTTCCTCCAAGTTCCCAAAGCAGTTTGGAAAGAAAAAATACGGTTAACAACAAATGGGAACGAGATTCTTGAAACACGCCAAAGTGCGGCAACGAAGGTTTGCTCGTATCGTTTGGGCCTAACTGCTCCCTGAAAGGCAATGTTAGAGTCCCAGTCAAACCCAGTAAAAGGGGTTTTCTGTGAATAAAAGGCAGCACTAGAATTCCTCATTATTCATGGGACAATTCCGACATCACACAACGCCGTGTGATAATCATGGCGTCACCGCACGATATTGATGAGAGCATCCTACCTTCTTTGCTGATGTGATAAAATCCTAAGGAAACACTATTCTTTTCACCTAAGAGAACACCTCTGTAGGAATCCTCCAGTGCAACTCTATGGTCAGCATTGGTTGGACATTGGTCATAGAGTCGCGCCGGAGGACCTACAGATGCCTAGAGAAGCATTTTCTCTAGGAACACCTAGATTCTCCATCACAACTCTATGGCCAACGTATGGCGGAGTTGCGCTGGAGGATGTAGAGATTCCTAGAGAGGAGATATTAATCATTTGCAATGTGGCATTTGTAGGTCCTTCAATATGAGTCTATGACCAACCTCTGGCAGATGTTGACCATAGAGTTGCACTGGAGGACCTGGAGATTCCTAGAGAGGTGTTCTCTTATGTAAAAAGAACAATGGTTTGTTTTAGTGTGCTGTTTTTCCACATTCACGGTGGTCCTTAACCCCTAACCCCAGCAAACATGGAGAAACCACTGTACTCAATTCATCTTTGCGCACCCATGAGGCCATTTATGCCATTTAAACCCCAAGCCGAACGCCTTCCAAACCCCTTCCTTTTTATTTCCCCTTCTCCGCTCCCTCCTTTTGGAACGAATCCCTCGTACGCGGCAGAGAAGCTCGGAGCAACCATCCTTTTTATTGCCTGCCTTATAAAAGAAAAAAAATCCCCGAATATGATATCCGAAAATGCTGACACAACCCTCCCCGCAGCAGCAACGGCGGCATTTATGTACCTCGAAATGTCTATATATATAAAAAAAGATATTTCCCTCCCACCCCAAAATACCCAGAGCGCCTATAAATCCTCCGCTGGGCAGCGAGGGAGGCATAAAAAGTCATATTCGTATTGACGAGGCATCAAACTTCTCCTGGCAGAAGGTGCCAAGGCAGACATGATGCCAACGTCTGCCGCTGGTTGGAGAAGGAAAGCGGGGAAGTTGGCAAAAAGAAGGATGCTGAATTGAGCCAGGAGACAGAAGGAGGAACCATACATACTCAATCTCATGTATATGTAAGTCGAGGGCAGGTTTTGGGGCCAAAATAATGGAGGAGAGAGACAGCATGGTACAGTGGTTTGAGCATTGGACTATGATTTGGGCTAAGACTCCGGAGACCAGGGTTCAAAAACTCTGGATGATCCTGGGCAAGCCACACTCTCTCAGCCTCAGAGGAAGGCAATAGCAAGAAACTACCAAAGGAAACTGCCAAGGAAAGTGCAAGATAATGTTGTCTTAGGGCTGCCATAGGCAACCAGCGAAGGTCTCCAGATGTTCTCAGACTGCAATGCCCATCAGCCCTTGCTGGCACAGCCAATGATTATGAACACTGGGTGCTGCAGCCCAAAAGCATCCAATTCTCACCCATCTACTGAACCCCTAAAGTGCCTTCATTGCACCATCTTTACCTCCACTCCCCAAAGTAGTTAGTTACAAGTCGCTACACAAGTAGTAACTTATGGCCTCCCATGTCTGGGCACAGGTCAGAACCTGAGGTCTGCAGAGGTTTTGCAATGGCGAACATCCTGCAAACCTTCACCTTAGGGTTGCCATAAGTTGCAAAAGACATGGCAGAATGGGGTTGGACCGGATGGCCCTTGAGGTCCCTTCCAACTCTATGGGGTTTTATCACACGAAGGAGATCAGGGTTTATCCCGTGAATATCCCAGGGGGGAAATCACATAATTGCGATTTCACACAACATCTCACAAAATTGGCCATTAAAGTGGTCACAAAGAAGCATTAACGCATATCTTTTCACTTTCGGGATTTCGCCAACTATGCATTTCCGATATCACTTTATGCGCTGTGATAATCACTTGCGCAATGACTCGCCATTTCCGCTTCATTTGTGGGAAGCCTTCAATGTGCTTTAATCTCTCCTTAATGCCGAAATCAGCCCCAGTGTGAGACACTCCTAGAGATCCTATGAGGGCATACAACAACAACAACGACAACAACAACAACAGCAACAACTCACACTTGCCTTCCCCAATTTCTCCTGCACAAAGGGACAACATGATCTGAAGCCATTGCCTAGCCCTACTTTCGCTTACAGCCCTTTCCAATAATAACAGATAACAACCACAACAGCCTTTCTCCGCTCTTGCATGCATTTCGGAGGAGAAAATGGCCTGCTTTCCATCCTCTGATTGCACCTTTTGTTGCCATTGCACAAGCGTTTGTTGTTGTTTTTTAAAGCTGTTGTCTTTATTTTCTCGTTGGGCAGAAATGACTATTGATATTCCCCTCCGTTTATAGCGTTGCGGAGGTTTATTCCTTCTGCCCAATTCTAGGAATCGATGTACCACTGACGCGTCGCGCATCTCTCTCTCTTTCCCTGATACCTGACCAGGTTTCCAAATCCATTTCGGAGGGGAGGAAAGAGACGGAAACATCTATGCAAAGTCACAAATCAATGCAGCGTTTTCCTCCGACAATGCAAGCCTTCCTTCTAACATTTCACATATGAAACCCGTGATAACATCCAAGTGTGGCCAAGATGGGAAAAGGTATTAATAATGCCATGAAAGCATATAAAAGGCTGCGGCGGTTTGCTTTTGCCTGAGCCGACTGGGAAGGGCAATCTTGCTCCTGCTTTCCTCTATTGAGTTAACTGAGCGCAAATGCCTTTTGCATTTTGAACTCAGTTTGCAGCAACTACAATAGGCTGAGAACAAATGGAGAAAATAGGACATATTAAAAGCATCTGGGATGATTATTCATTAATCGGGATCGTGCGATAGCTCAATATTGGACATTGTGGAAATGGACAAACTTACAGTCCGTTTGAATAATAAAAGATGTGGAAAGGATAGAGGAGGAGCGGTCCCTGATTCTAGCGTATTGCAATATCACATGGCACTAAAAGCAGGATAGATGCAGGTTTTATATTGAATAAGGTATGTTTAAATATGCCAACATGGGGAATTATAAAGTCAAATGTTGTACTCCAGGGTATTGCAAAACAAAGTATGATTGTAAATGTGACGGCAAGGTTGCATGACGTACCAGATATAAGCGGATAAAGGGCGCGGAAGCAAAAAGTTAAAACAGAGGAGTGATTACTTAACTGACCGTGGAAATCTATGATAACAATGATGCATGCATATGTTTGGCACTGATTCGTGACCCTAAACCCACCTTTTTTCCCCCGCCGGGCAAATGGGTATAAAACAACATGGTTGGCATCCTGGGATCTGAATCAGCAGAAGGGAGAAGAACGCTGCGGCGACACTTTTTAGGTGCATGAGAAAGCAGAACAAGAAGGATGGGAACCCAGGTTGGAAGTGCATGGGAGGCCATTTGCATATATATATATATATATATATATATATATATATATATGGCCCTGCAGAGAAACAAATCACACACACACATGCGCTCAACAGTGCTGGTTGTTGCGCCACCACAGAGACAAAGATTGGGTTGTTATGGTTTGATAGGATAAAGGCTCTGAAGTAGGGCTGCACAGCGGACGGAGGCGGCAAAATCTAGGTCAGGCCCATCTCCGATGGCAATGAAGGACAGAGAAGGTAGGACACACAAATGCCCATCCCTTCCGGAAGATGTTGTCCTCCTTTGCAAAGAATAAGGCACTCCCAACACTGCAATGGAGGAAAGCCTTGCACTAGTTAGGTTCACACGGCCAGGAAGTTTCCACAGCACCCCATGCACCCATGTTTCTTGTACATTGGGGAACATCAGACCCAGGGGCCACATCTGGCCCACTGGGATGCTCCAAGACAACTAGCGTTGGGCGGATTCCCAATATTCCCCACCTCCAACCCTGCTGAGTTTGCAAACTCCTTTTGCATTTCGAACTCGGTTTGCAGCAATCAAAGGAAGCTGAGGACGAAGGGGGAGAGCAGGAGGAGGAAAGAGAAACACGGAGATAGGTGGATAGATGATGGTTGCATACAGTGGTACCCCGGGATACGAATGCGCCGGGTTACGAATTTTTCGGGATACGAAAAAATCCCATAGGGATTTATTGCTTCGGCTTACGAAGGTTTCTTCGGGTTACGAAAAAACCGCGGCGCTATTTTCCGCCACCGGAGGGCAGCAGAGAGCTATTTTTCCATTAGCGCCTATGGGAATTCGGCTTACGAAGGTATTTCGGGTTACGAAATTAACCGCGGAACGAATTAATTTCGTAACCCGGGGTACCACTGTATATATAAACTACCCATTCATTGTTCCACGTCTTGTTCCATACTCACCCCTCTATTCTTCATTCAGCCCTTTTTATTCCTCTAAGCTAAAGAACAAACAAACCGCAAACAGTTTTGCTTGTGGTTCAAGGTGAAATTGCTTCACCTCCCGGAGTATTCAACTCATCCTTTTTTATGCACCTCTGTAATGTGTTTCCTCCTCCTTTTGTCAGATGGGGAACCAGACTGCAATAAATGCAACAGTGTGGATGTCTATCTATCTATCTATCTATCTATCTATCTATCTATCTATCTATCTATCTATCTATCTATCTCCAACATCTCCCCTTTTTTGTTGGTTTGCAACAGCCTCTTACTCCAAGATGCTAACGTGGGTGTCAACCGGCAACCCAAGCTCCACACTAACCAAAGTCTCTCGGTTTTGTGTTGCACAATCTTACAACCCAACTGCCCGACCTCTGAGGTTGCGCGAGGTTGTGCACGGTCGCACATGGAGGCCGGCCTCGCCATGGGGGCCTTGCGTTGGTTTCATGAATAATAGAAAAGAGATGCGCGCGGGGAGGGAGGAGGTCGCGCGGCGGGTCAACTGAGAAAATTTGCAAAGGCAAGGGAAAGAGGACACACATCACACACAAACACAGCTCTGCAGAAGCAGCAGCAGCTGTTCCTGTTGCAAAAGAACAAAATTTCAAAACAGAAAGGACCAGAAGGGATTTTGGATGGAGGATTGAGAGATGCCCAGCTTTGCGCAAGGATACAGAAGCATCCAGGTGCATGCTGTAACAGCGCCACACAGTGGCCGCTCCGAGGAAATTGCAAAGGAAAAGGGCCGCCCCAAGAGATTTTGATGCCTGAAACAGAGCAGCAAATAGGGGACCCATATCCCCCCAAATTTAGGGATGCAAGACCCCAAGCCAGCCATGTTATTTTGGTCCATGGGCATGAAACCCACTGGGCGAGTGCCATGCTCTCAGCCACATAGGAAGGCAATGGCGAACCTCATCTGGGCACACCTTGCCAAGAAAACCCCAGGATATGTTTGTTTTAGGATTGCCACAAATTGGGAATGACTCGAAGGCACATGATTACAACAACAAATAAGGTGTGAAGCACAACTGGAGGCGTACCCACCTGCGCTTTGAGGCTGGACGCCGCGAAGACGGTGATCTGGTTGCCACTGCTGGCCCACAAGGCGTCGTCCAAGGTAAGCAGCGTCCGCACCGGCGCCAGTCCGACCGTCAGGCAGGTTGGCTGGGCTTCGGCATCCCAGAGTCCCCCGGCGGCTTTGCATTTTAAAGGAAAGGGAAATAATTTAGGATATCAATCAGAAGGCAAATGAGATAAGGTTTGGACTACAGCTTCCAGAATACACTTCCACTTACCTGGAGAAGGGGATTCTGGGAGTCATAGTCCAAAGACTATGACTTTCTAAGTCATAGAGTCATTTTTTGCATTTCGGCTGTGGTTGCATTTGCACAGAAAATAGTATTCTTCTGCACAAAAACTGGAAGCATCTCCACAAATTGTGCGCGGATTTTTGCACAGAAGAGGCTGCATTCTGCACAAAAATGATGTAAATTTTGCACAGAACAGGCTGCTTTCTGCACAAAACAACACCCAAGTGTGAGTTTTTGCACAGAACAGAGCTGTGAATAGGCTTTGAAAACAGGTTTGCTTTGTGGAATTTTTACCTTTTCATATATTCAAGCCATGGCTGGTTGAATCCGTAGATTAAAAAGTCCATGGATATAGAGGGACGCTTGTACTATTTCTCTCAACTGGGACATTATATTCCTGTTGATGCAGCCCAGAATTGCATTGGTCTTTTGTGCCGCCACATCACACTGTTGGCTCAGGTTTAGTTTGAGGTCCACTAAGATGCCTCTATCCTTTTTGCACGTCCTTCTTGCAAACCAGGTGCCGTCCGTCCTAATATTTATGCATTTCTGAATTTCATTTTTCCTGTCTGGATGTACCACCTTATATTTATCCCTTATATTTATCAGTGTCACCTGTCAGTCACGTCTTCTCCAAGCTAAATATATCCAGTTCCCTAAGTTAAGATATGGCGCAAATGCTCTCTCATTGGGAGCTGAGCTAATGTTTCCTTTTCTTTAAGGGTTCCTCGGCTTGCAAAACACGCAGGTGTGCCTTTGCAAGAGATAATCTCCATGCTACAGAGTTTGCGCCAACTTTGCCCTTTACATCTGCAAAGGGCCGATTAAACATCTGAACATCTGCAAGGAAAACGCTGCCTTCCTCCCCCGTCCTCGACCCCCCGACACTTCGCTTTGCCTCTCCGTTCCTTTCAAACGCACGCACTTTAATTAAAAAAGCATAAACAGCTTATCGGGAGCTAATTAATAATAGTTTTTCCCAGAAAAAAAGCGATGCCCTGGCAAGCGGAGTTTGGAAGCCGCGCATAAACATCCGCTCGTAACCCCGGAACGGAGGGCGACAAGTCGCAGATTGTGGATGTTTAATGGAATGTGAAAAAATGGAGGCTGGCAGATGATTACGGGCAGGAAAAAAAGAAAGAAAGACATACAGAATTGGAAGAAGGGAGAGAAAAGGAGAGATAGAGCCAAGGCTATTTGGATATATAAGAAACGGTGATGGTCCGGCGTCTCGGCGTCAGGGGTGCTGTCAATCAACTCTGGGTTAAAATATGGATGCAAGGTACTAAAATGGAGGCTGTAAGGAACAAAGCCAAGGAAGACTAAAGGTCTACACCAGTGATTCCCAAACTTTTGGACTTTGGATCCCAGAATCCCCGACCGTTGGCCAAAATGACCGAAGCTTCTGGGAGCTGGAGTCCAAAATGTCTGGAGGATCGGTTTGGGAATCGCTGGTCTTACACCCTTCGGCATTTCATAGATGAAATATGGGACCCATAAGGTACATCAGAGCATGGTCAAGGTATTAATGAGGAAGGATGGGCAAGCAAGGAAATGCCAAAGTGGTTTGCTTTCACTGGAGCCAACTGGGAAATGTGAGATCCTTCCCCTTCCTCTCCTCTCCTCTCCTTGTTGAATTGATGGAGTATGGACAACTTTTGCACCGTGAACTTGTTTTGCAGCAATTGAAAGAAGCTGAGGACAAAGCGGGAGGAAGAGGAGAGAGAAACCAGGACATTTTGGAAGCAAATGAGAAAGTGGGAAAGCAGAGGATTTATTAGGACTGTCCCTGGGAATGGGATTTGAGCCCATTCAAGTTGCAGGGAAGGATTCGCAAGATGAAATGCTATACCTCAAGAGAGAGAAAATCCATGCACAAGGCTGGGCTAAACATCCTCTTTCATCTCCTTGACTTGCAAGTTGCAAAGAGAAGTTGCAAACTCCTTGACTTGCAAGTTGCAAATACAATTGTCAAATGTCGATTGTCACGGACAGAGAGGCCGGATATAAATAAAGTATTATTATTATTATAAGTTGCAAACACCTTGACTTCCAGGTTGCAAACCTTCCTTATGACCCCATTCAAAGAGGAACCTGTTGACGCTCTCAGACCTAAGTACAGCTCTGCGCCTGCGATGTCCGAGATTTCGCTCCTTGCAAAAACTGCGCTGACCCTCCGAACAAGGCTCTTTCTTTCCCCCTCCTGCTTTATCAAATTTTTTACCAGGAAAGGGAATTAAAGCCCAGCTGACAGGCTTCAGCGGCAGTAAAACGGCTGCCCATCTCTCCTCCTCGCGCCGGAGAGAACTGACAGCCAATCAATAAGAAATTACAGAGCTTTCAAATTGGGATTTTGTCTCGGGACCCGAAGTCCAGAGCGTTGCATTTTGAAAGGCAATTAGCATAAAGTGCTTTTTTAGGGGGAGGAAGAGAAGGTATGCGGCGCTCTCGTCTTCTCCTTCTTTTCCCCCTTCCCCTCTTCTTCTTCTTCTTCTTCCCCAGCTACAACCAGCAGGAAATTAAAATAGATTTAAAATTAATTAAAGGCACTTGGAAAACAAAGTGCGGATGAAACTTTCCCCTCGAGGAGAGGATGAAGGAGCGATGAACAAACAAACGCGGTTTATTATTCCGGTGCCTTTCTCGGGGTTCGCAAGACGTTGGGAAGTTTCCACAAGGGTTTTGTTGTTTTTTCCTTAGTCCCACATCTTTCTTCATTTATGTTAAGAAAGGAATTTGGAAGGATGGAAACTGCTAGAATCTAAATGACTTGTTGTTTCTTCCCGCAATATTTCCAACAATGGAAATGTCACTGGATTTAGACTTCAAAAGAAGAGGACCAAAAATGTGGTGAATCCATTAAGCTCCCCATGCATTGAGAAATATAGAATCCTAGAGTCGGAAGGGAGCCCAAAGGCCATCAAATCCAACCCCTTGCCATGCAAGAATACACAGTTAAAGCACTCCTAAAAGTTGGCCATGCGCCTTCCAAGGCAATCTATTCCACCATCAAAAAGTTGCGGTTGATGCTTAGTGCCCTATACATGGTTGCATTAACTAGGCCCATGCCTGGATCTCAAATTTTGGCCCCCAAATCTCAATGCTTGCAACACTTCTGAGAAAGGTTTGTGATCTATGAAAGGGCAAAGCACCAGTGAAAAGGGACTAATTTTCGGGATGAGAGGTGTCTGTTTCACCTTTGCGCCAATGCTCACCATTGCTTCTGGCGTAGGCAGCGACGGTTCCGTCCTGCAATCCAGCGAAGAGATAATCGGAGCTGTGTTTCAAACAAAGGACCGGCTGGAGTCCGGGGCTTTTGGCCGTCAGCAAACACTGCGTCCCCGTGTCCACGCTCCCATAAACCAGGATGCTAGGGAAGTAAAGAAAAAGCAGTATAAGAGGGGATGAGAAATACTTGGAGTCAGGCTCAATGGAACAGCACTGGATACAGCAGAACTAGAACAGAATGGAGAACCACTGGAGCAGATGCATCCGTTCCTCCCAAATTGCAAAGTGTAGGGTAGGAATGGAGGAGATTATACACCTTTGGGAGGTTTCATTGCAAAATGTAGGTGATCCAAAATATATGGGGCAGTGTCTCTGAACTTATGCAGAGAGACCCTCCAGTTTCCCTCTGAGTTTACTGCCATCATCCCATTTGCAGAGCTTCAGCATGGAAAGTGATGTTTTACACTACGGCGCATAAAAGGTCACTCGCCGTCGTTATTTTATCGCAGCGTTTCTAAAAAAGCAACTAAGTGGCTTGCCTCTTTTTAGCAGGGAATGTTTCAAAGGCTTGCCTCTTCAGCCAGAAAATGTCTGCTGGTATATTTTTAAAAAGCAAAGGAAGAACATCAGATGAGGAACGGAAAGTGGATTAGACCCAACACCTGTCCAGTCCAGTCCAGTCCAGCCATCCATTTGCACCAGTTCCTCAATGGGAAGCCACCAACCGGGCACTGAATGCAACCGCATCCCTTTTTGTTCATATTCCTAATTAATTGGGATTCAGTTCCCATGGGGATTCTGAGCACTGCAGTCCAAAGTATGTGACTTTCCCCAATACGTCAGGGATGTCTTGAGCCCGGATTACTTGCAAGGCCTTGCAAACACCCTAACCACTACCCGACACATTGACCCCATTCACGCCGCCGCAAAGAGAGCCCTCCTCACCTGCCATCCTGTAGCCCCAGGCAAATGGCAGGTTGCACCGGCAAGCTTTGGTCGGCGGCCGTTTCGGAGTCTTCCTCTCTCTCGCCTTCGCTCCGCTCCGGAATATATTCCGCGCACAGGACCTGGGAGGCCACCGGGAAGGACTTGACTGTCCGAGGCATGGAGCGGTTCAAGGAGAAGATCTCCACTTGGCCGCCGGACCCTTCCTGGCCACCGCCAACCTAAAGGAGCCAAGAGGAAGATGAAAGAAACCCTCGAACACAGCTCTGCTCTGCGAGGAACACAGCTCTTCCCATTTGTGTCCAGCAACGCAGGAAAGCAAGCACTGCTGCGTAAAGCTTTGCGGCGCCAAATTTCCCATGTGGTATGCTAGGACTCAAAGAGGCCAGGGTTCGAGTTCCTGCTCATCTATGGAAACCATTGAGTGATCTTGGCCAAGTCACTCTCTCAGCCTCAGAGCAAGTCCATGGTGGCCAACCTCAGAATAAAACTTAGGAGGGGATTGCCTTAAGTGGGAGTCAACTGGAAGGCACAACAAAAACAATGTTCCTGGGCATCAACCCACAAACATTTGGAAAACCAAAGGGGATTGAGGCAGTCCAAACTCACCCAGAGGTAGCCTTGCGGGAGGGATGTGCTGACGGCGGAGAAACCCAGCAGCGAAGAATGGACCGGACTGTGGATAGCAGCACCCAGCTGGACGCGAGATCAGATGGCGTTTCCACCAAAAAGTGAAAATAACAAAGACAGGCAAAGTCAGACGTAGGAAGAACTTGGAGAGGAGACACACTTGGTGCACCACATGTCACCGTTTTGCAATGCATTTTGGTCACCCTCCTCCAGTTTCTCAGTATCCTTTTTGGATTGTGGTGCATCTTTGGAGAACGCTGGCATGGAAGTGAATGAGGATGGATGGATGGATGGATAGATAGATAGATAGATAGATAGATAGATAGATAGATAGATAGACCCTATGTTGAGAGCAAGTGATCATAGAGTATTTATATATATTCTCTTCCATGCCAGCGTTCTCTGAAGATACAATCCACAGATGCTGGTGAAACATCCAGAACAAACTCTTCCAGAACATGGCCAGAGAGCCCCCCAAACCCCATCAAAAATATGGATGCCGGCCATGAAAGCCTTAGACTTAGAGAACTTTACTTGACCTGTTCCCTCTTATAATAAACCAGGTTTGTCATGCAATTAGACCAAACTTTTGCAAAGGCCCTAAGCCCCAGGCTTAACAACCAGGTGATGCCCCAGAAGTGAGCCAAGAGGACCCAAATCTTGTGTCTCCCCAGGAAAAGAGGAGAGAAAATCAGCTCCATTTCATGAAAAGCAAAATCAGAGAGAAAGGGAGACGTGACCCATTTGTCGGCAAAGGACACAAGGACACAAACGCAGAGCGGTTGTGCGGTCAGGGGGAGAGATAAGATGGAGGAGAGCGCGGAAGGACAAGAGTCAAAGGGAGCTTTGTAGATTAATCGTAATAGAGGAACACAGAGCCTCCCCTGTTCCCATCTGCTTCCCTTTTTGAAAAGGGGGAAAGGCGGCAGCGGTGGGGGGGAACGCACATAGAAAGACGCGGAGAATCGTTTAAAAAGAGCAAGATTGGCAGCCAGTCGTGATGGGGTACGCATGCGAAACAGCAGAGGCTCAAAACAAAGAGGGAGAGAAAGAGACAGAATTCCCTGACAAAAACCCAAAATATAGCACCTAGGAAAGAAGAAAGGGATGATTGGTTTGGGCTTTGAACTACGACTCTGGAAACTGGGGTTCGAATCTCGGCTCAGCCATAGTAACTGATGTTGGGCAAGTCTCACTCTCTCAGCCTCCGAGGAAGGGCCATGGGTTGCCAAGAGGAAACCTGGCAAGAAGACCCCACAATAGGGTCGCCGTGGGTCGGAAATGGCGTGAAGGTATATGCAACAACGGCAAAGGAGGGAAGAGATGCCACGGGCAACACATCACTTCAGAGCTTGTGGGGTCCCACAGGTGGTGGCCCCCAAAACCCCGAGTCCGTTCCTGGCCCTCATTGGGTCTCCCCTCCACAAAGGAAAGGATTTTGCAATATGAATCTTGTTATTCTGAAGATGGCAAGACATGATTGGTTTGGGGTATTCCCACCATTTTGAAGGAAATTGGTTTTTTTGTGGAGGAGTGGGGGACGTGTGGCCCATGGGTCACATGTGGCCCTCCAACACCCTTTTCAGACATCACCCCACAACTGCCACTGCAAAATCAAAATCCGCCGGTCCTGAATCAGTTGCAAAAACCACAGAGAGTAGCACCTGGAATCTCTAAGGAGACACTCTATGTTGCACTCCTGCAGGGCTCTATGGTGCAGCAGGACTCTCTGGCCATCTGGCGCACCGTAAAGAAGCGCCACAGTTGCACAAAGTCAACACTGCAGCCCCAGACTGCAATGGAGGAGGGCTTTGGCACCTTAGCCACCTAAATTTCTCAGATGAGAACCAGAACACATGTGGCCAGTACAGTATAGTTGTATTGTTTGGCCACCAAACAGAGATTTGGGGAGCCCTGGAGTGACCATCAGTGACCATTACCTGCAAGTCCAGGGCTCTGGAGGAGAAAGCGGGGAGACGGCAGACCAGGATGGGGCACCAGAAAGGAGCTTTGCTCTTCTTGTCTTCCTCGGGACACAGCCAGCCAGGCTGGTTTTCTTCCCCTGCATCAAAAGTGTTAAGAGAACCTCATGATACGCATGACTACAAGACCCACCATCCCCAGCCAGTACCTTTTGATACAGCTTGGGCCACTGTCTTTAATGGGACTTGAGTACAGTATCTACAGATTTTGTTGCTCACAGAGGGTCCTGGATCCAAAGCCCAGTGGATAATGAGGACCCACTGTATATAGATATACACCTTCGAAATGGCATTATAAACACAAACCTTCTGAACAAATCCTGCCAACAAAACCTGATGATAGGGTTGTTAAAGTGAAAAAATGACTTGTAGACATACAACAACAACAGATATATATATATATATATATATATATATATGGCAAATAGATTAATAAAACAGAGACAAATGCCCATCTATTTTAAACAATGCTCTTCTGCGTGAGTTTTTAATGTGTCTTATATTTAAATGCTGGGCACCTAGGTCTGCAGGGCATTTCCGATGCCAAAAAGGCCAACAAACTGCCTTCGTTCCTTTTCCTTTTTATGAAAGTGAAAAATGCAGATTGCCGGCTCCTGGGGACGCTGGGAATTCAAATCGGGTTTGAAATGAAATTTCCTTTCCTGCTTGTCTCTTCCGTTTTTATAATAAAAGAGGGGGGGGGGAATCAGAGTTGATGCAGAGTTAAAAAGCAAAAAAAGGAGATAAGAAGGAAAGAGAAGAAGCGTCTGGAGGGAACCAGGAGGAAAGCAAAAGCCGGAGAGTTAAAACATTTTGTGTTGTATTTTGCCCGAAACCAAGAACGTTGTTGTTCTTTGAATGATGAGATTAAAGGGGAGGAAGAAACGCTAATCTGGAAGATGACTTTTGGGGCGACCGGGTTCAAGTTTGGGGGAATTTTGCATGTTTTTCTGCATCGGAAAAAACTCCAAAGGGAACTTGGTTCCCTTTATAAAGAGATTAATGGAGGAATTTTTCCTCCTTTCAAGAGCCAATTTCATCCAAGGACAGCAGATCAGCACTCCCAGAAGAAATGGAGATGGGCTGCAAAAGGAATGATGATGATGATGATGATGTGTCCCTTCTCCTTATGACTGAGATTAGAGAATGACTATATCTCTGTTCAAACATCTCTCCTTCCATTTTCTTTCCCTCTCCCACTCTTAAACATCTGGCATGAAGAAGAAGAAATCTGTGTTGTTTAAAAGCTTGACCAAATGATCCCAGAATGTTTTTTAAAACGCCAGGAGGTTACTTACGGAGAGCAATTTTGGCCAAATGCAAGCGGTTGACCCAGGAGATTTTGCTGAGAGGGTTGGGAGTGATGAAAACCACCATGACGCTGATGGGTCGGCCGGACCTGAGTTCGAGAACAAGGCAAAACGGGCAAAGATTTAGCTTTGCTTATTGCTGACCAGCTCCGCGCGCTCAGAAACATTTTGCATGCTTAAAATATAATGGGATATTCCTCCACCATCCAGCAACCTGGGCCTCATTCCCACTTATAAATAAATTGATCTGCGATCCGAATCGATGAATCAATTCGACAACGGAGCGCAGTTCCTGCTACATTTGCCCCAATCATATTTCCTCCCTCTAAAATAATCCACTTGTGGTTCACATTCACAAACGAATCGGTTGCAAATGGACCCGCTCCAGCTGGCCAAAGGGCAAATTTAAACCGATTCTGATCCGCATCTGGTTCATGTTTGCACAGAATCGGTTTATCCAAAAAGACAACAGTGTCAAAAAGACACAGGTTAAATGGTTATAATGCATGGCCCCACTCTCCGAATCAGTTCAAGTGGGAACCAGGGTTTAAAAGGTAGTGGGAATCTGGTTTAAAAGGTAGTGGGAATGAGGCCCTGGAAGGAAAAGATCTTAAGCCGGGAAGGAAAGAGAACCTACTTGTCCGGTTTTCCTGGAAGGAGGAGACGGAGGCGGCACTTGTTTGCAGAATGGATCTCTTCCTCCTTGACCCTCACCAGCCTTTGGAGGGCAAGGCACCAGTCCTGCGCCACCGTCATGTTCAGGTTCTGGCCATGAAAGAGAGAGAGAAAGATGGAGAAGTCAGACCAAATCAGATCTACAGGGATCTATGGTTGTTGGGTGCCTTCAAATCATCTCCAACCTACAGTGACCCTAAGGCAAACCTATCATGGGGTTTTCTTGGCAAGGTTTCTTCGGAGGAGGTTTGCCACTGTTGTCCTCTGAGGCTGTGACTCACCCACTTTCCTGATCCAAGTCTATGGTTTTATGATTCTTGTGTACTTTGTCGGCAAAAGATCTCACCTGGTAGGTGCCATGGAGGGTACTGATGAGGAGAGTTATTTGCTCCACCACTGCAAGGTCCTTCTGAAGGTCTTGGAGCTCCTGAAACAGCCGAGGGGGACCCAAGTAGACTTTATCTGACGGAGACACCAAAATGTAGTGACAACGCTTTTACTAGGAGGTCCTGGATTTGTCTACAAAATATATGGATACGGAGGGCTGACTACTGTATACACTCAACAATAAGTCAATTTTATGTGTTAAGTCGGGTAAAACTTAGGGGCATGTAGCAAAGGATTAAAAGGATGAAGCAAAGCAAAACAATGCCAAAGTACGTCCAAAATTCCAGCAGCCATAACTCTTTGTGTTACTCTTAAGGCTGGATGGATGAGAGACTAATGGAGATCAGTGCTTCACATATTATACTCTTGCTTTTCACCAAGGGATGGTTCCTTCTTTTAAATAAGAGATAAGATACAGTACTTGCATTGATCCCATGGATAAGTTGACTCAAGTTTTTTGGGTATATTATGGATTCATTCAACATTATGCACTTGTCCCTATAAATTCACTAGGGTTAGTGGCACAAGACCCCCGTGAATATGGAAAAACCGCAAATAACAAAAACACCATGTTTTTACCTGAGAGGACACCTCTCTAGGATTCTCTAGGTCCTCCACGGCAACTCTCTGGCCAACGTGCTACAGACACTGACCATAGAGTTGGGCTGGAGGAGCTACAAAGGCCTAGTAGAGTATTCTCTCTAGGAATCTCTAGGTCTTTCAGTGCAACTTTCAGTTAAAGTTGACCATAGAGTTGCACTGGAAGACCTAGATATCTCTAGAGAGAACATATTCATCAAACCATGAATAATAAAATCTGCAAATATCTAAGCCTCAAATATGGAGGAATAGGTGTATATTGGTTTCATAGTCCACCAGGTGTTACCAACTGGAGTGGTGGACCCTCCGTGTTTTTTGCATTGTGTCCAAGACTCAAGGGCTTGGCGGGTGGGTGGTCACTCACTGTGGGCAGAGGACTGGCTGCTGGGCATGTGCCGCTTGGACGCCACGTTCTGGATGACGACGTGGTCCTTGTCCTGGGCGCTGCTCTCCTGCCCAACTTCCACCACTTGGACCTGCGGAAGAGCGGCGTTCCACTTCACGATGTACTTGGGCCCCAGAGGGACCAGACTGCTGATCTCAAGCTGACCCCTGCGAGGAAGAAAAACACCTTTCATTGTAAAAGAAGAGCCAGAGATGGACGGAGTCGGACCGCTAAGGTCTGATGGTCAGCAGAGCCCATGTTGGGTTGATCAGGGACGAAGCATGCCAAGTCCATTCCCTACTTCAGTCTAAACTTTAAAATCACTCTCCCAGGTGCCATGATTATTTAATATAAAAATAAAGTTTCATTATTATTACAGTGGTCCTTTGCTTTAGGCGGGGAATCCATTCCGGACCCCCCACATAAGGCAAATAGTGTGTATGCTTGAGCCCCATTGAAAATAATGGGGCTTGTGCGTGTCGCGTGCCATGGGCACACGCACCATTGCCATTTCCATTGCACGGCTTTCAGAGTAAGCTGAAAGCCGCATATAGCGCACCCACGTATGACGTGGGCGCCCTGTATTATTATTTTAATGCTTAAATATGTTCAATTGATTTTTTGGGGGGGTATAATTGGGATTATTATTGTATTGTATGGATTTTTATCGTAATTTTTATTGTCTTGCACAAAACCCATAGTCGAGCCAATTCGGCCCTTGGTGCAAAGGTGGGTTGGGGATGCTGGGAACTGTTTTCCCACAACATAGCTTTTTTTCTGGACTGGGCACCGCAATCGGCATGCAACAAAGCAGTCAAAATGCATTCTCCACATGCTGGATTTTCTTTCTTTTTCTCCTGTGCATAATACTTCAAAATCTCCGGCGCATCAAAAGAAACAGAGAAGACATTCGGAGGCCTTAGGGGAAAACACTTGCCCCTGAGCCAAAAGATGGGAGCAAAGAGCCCACAAGGCGTCTGCAAAAAGCTAGAAAAACCGTCCTCCTTGTTGCCTTCAGGCATTGGATTCGGTGGATCTGAGACCCCCGTCTGAGACACCTGAAGGATTTGCAGGTATTGCAAAACGTCCGACACATTTATTGCTCCTTTGGACGTCGAAGGGGGTTAAAATGTGCCTCGGAGCTAAACCTCCAGCTTGCATCGGGAACCATTGTGCCGAAAGTCTCCTTCAGCAAAGCAAGACAGATCTGACGAAACACTTCACTTTTGTACACTGTCATTAAGGGTACAGGTCTTCTCTCTAGTAACCCTATCACAGGTGCCACAATATCACACAACCATGCAAGCTCCAATGGCGCTCAAAGCCAAGACCCATGCACTCCTCAATGGGGCAGACAGAAGTAACCAAAAAGCCTTTGCAACCCAACATCACCAGCAAGTGAACCCTTAACATTGCACACACACAGTCCAAAAGTGGACCAAACCTTGGGCCTACCCGGTGTCCACTGGCCTGCGGAAGAGAAACGTTAAAGTATAAGAAAGAGGGTGAAGTTGCAATGCACCAATTCCTGTCTGAACCAAAGAGATATAGATAAGGCTGAAGAAGAATGGCTGAGCTTTGCAGCAAAAAGATGGCAATAACAATAGCAAGCGACTTTGGAAACAGATTAAGATAAAATTGGGAAATACGAGTAAGAAGAGGGAACTTTTGTTTTTCTTTAAAATTTAACAAAAGAAAGTCTACAAAGGCTTCATTCTCACTTACAAATAAATCAGTTTGCAATACGAATCGATGGATCAGTTCACACTACATTTGCCCCAACCCCATTTTCTTGTTGTAAAATAACCCACTTGTCGCTGATTGCTGATCACGTCGTAGGAAATCAATTCTGATCTGCATCCCGTTCACACTTGCGCCGAATCGGTTTATTGCAAAAGACACAGAAAAAAATGAGCGTCAAAACAACGCGTGTTAAATGGGTCTAGCGCAGGGTGTCCCTCACCAGACCGCTCCAGCGATTCGGCTCAAGTGCGAACAAGGGTCATTTAAACCATCAAACCAGTTAGCAAACTGGTTTATAACATAGTGGGAAAAAGACTAATATGGTAGAAGCATGACCTCCTCCTATCGCCAGCCCTCCGCTGCGCATGCAACCGCGCATGGGATAAAAATGCAAGGCACGCACTTGAAATTGATATTGGCGCAGACCAGCATGTCGTTCAAGAGGAACACCTTCCGCTCCTTGGACTTGATCAGTTGACCTCGGTCTCCGTAAACCGTCTCCGTCAAAGTCTCACAGAGCAACAGTTGGCGCTGACCCGAGGTTAACAACTGCGGAAAGAGTGGAATAAGAAAAAGAAGGAGAGTGTTGTTGTTGTGTGCCTTCAAGTCTTTTCTGACTTAAGGTGACCCCTCAAGGCAAACCTATCATGGGGTTTTCTTGTCCAGAACCCTAATGTTATACTTTCCCATAATGAGGACCCAGGTTTTGTACTTTCCCGTAAGTGTGCACCTTGTTGAGGCTGCTGCGGTCACTGACGCTCTTGGTCAGCTGCTGGATCTCAGCCACTTGGTCCGCCAGACGCTTTTGCTCATTGAGTTTCTCCGCCAGGGTTTCCAGTTCGGTGAGGGCCAGCTGGAGAGAAAGTCGGTCCGCGTGGCCTTTTGGGGTGTTCTTCAGCATGTCCTGGGCCCCCCGAAAAAAGAACATTAAGTTTTGAACACCTAAAGGCCCGTCATGGAGAAGATGGAGCCCACTTGTTTCCAGAGATTAGAACAGAAACCAATGGGTTTGAAGAGGATAGATTAAAATTGAAAGTTCTACTATGCTCAGGAGCCAAAAATTATAGTACTGAAATGTGTTGAGGGCAAGGGTTGCCAGGATGATAGACAATTAGGTCAAGTCAAATCCTTTGCTCTGTAATGCAACAATCCTGAAGCGGATCCTGCTTTAGGTTCTTAACCCAAATAAAGGGACATAATGCAGAGACGGTTTGGAGACAGTAAAGGAAAACATACAGATAATAGTTTGATTTATAGGTATCCATGAAGGATAGAGAAACATATGTTAGATGCATATTTGGCATCCAATGGGTATGAAGGGGGGCATATATGTTTAATTGATTTGTAACCAATGAATGTAATGAAGGTTGGATGGGCATCTTTCAGAAAAGCTGTAGCTGTATGTTTCTGAATGGCTGGGGTTTGGACTAGCTGGCTCTTAGGGTCCCTTCTTTAAAGCACCACAACGACCCTCTTCCATAAAGTATCGCAATGATGAGCCCCAAAAGACGGTACCTGCAGCAGAAGAATGAATTGTGGAAACCTTTGGATGGGCTTCACCATCAAACCGTAAAGGGTCACCCGGTCTACGCTGGCCATCTGTCTCTTCTGCGCAAGAGGAGAAAGGTCCACAGTTAATCATTTAAAATTGCAACCTTGCCTGTCCAGATCAATGGACAGCCATCTTCTCACATTTGGTAAAACCCAAGAAGTCAAATGCTACAGGGACTATAGGTCCCTGCAATGGCCAAGTTGTTATAAAATGTCTGGAGCTTACATCTTCTTAAGTGGCCTTACTTGTGTAGTGACATTGCAAGGTATGGGTGTCCATTGCACAACAGTAGCCAGTGGAACAACTGCTATACCACAGCCAGATGTGCAATGGCACCAATGCATATCAGGGCATTCTCAGCACACATCTGGACACAATCTAGAAAGTTGTTGTGAGCACGATGGGAGCGTCCAATGTGCACCAGAAGAGTCCAATGAGCATCAGAACTGTCCAATGATCCTGAGAAATGCTCAAGGCAGACACTATTAGAAGTATCTGGTGTGCATCAGAAGTGCCCAATGGGCATAGGAAATGCATGTTAGAAGTGCCCAATTGGCATCAAAACTGCCTAATGCCCAATGCATATTAAAGTACCTGATGGGCATCACAAGTGTCTGATGGCCATCCCAAGGACCCCCATGTGCATTGGAGCTCTCTTGTCAGTGCCCAGGCTTGTGTTGCATTACAGCAATGTAGTTACACATTCATAGAGGCATGAAACATAGCCTGTGACACCGGACGTCAGTCAACACGTGTCCTTCTCGCACCCAGCCCTCCCAACATGGCACCTCTTAGGTCCTCCTTCTCTCACCTTGAGGAACTCCAGGAAGGCAGGTTTGGTGAGGCAGGCCTTCTTGATCAAGGACATGGCGCTGGTGAAGTTGTTGACGTACTCGCTGTACACGTCCAACACCATTGACTTGGAAAACTTGGGAAAACAAGAAAGCGAAGAATTAGTCCTCGAGGTTTGCAACCATTCCTATTGGAAAGCCATGGGACAACCCATGCTCATTCCAGGGGTTGGATGAAAGGTGCATTAGCAAGAGGAACGCAAGACATTTGCATTAGTCCTGCAGCACACCTTGGAGGACAACAAACCCAAACATCCCCCTGCTAAAAAATAAAAATACAAATTATTCTCATTGGGGCTGTACAGACTGGCACTTTGTGCCGGCCTGTATGCGCGGTAAGGGCTGAGCATCTGCACGCTCGAAGCCCTTCTCACACCACCCAGCCATCATTATGGCATGTGCCCATCAACATGGCGCACGTCATGATGATGCACACTGGGCACAGTGCCCAAACGGCACTGTGTGGAAGGGGTGTCATGACGCCATGATGCGGCGCTTATGATGCCCTTTCCAACTTGCAAATAGAAGCCCAGGGCACAAAGGGGCAGCACTGAGCTGCCCGTATGTACAGCCCCATTATGATTTTTATCCCTTTTTGAGACAAGCTGGAGTCCCTCATATCTGGAAATTCTCCACCTAGAAGTTACAACCCAGACGATGGAGGAATTGACACCCTCCGGAGACATCCACCATTTTGTTCGGGGAGAATAGGCAGTATTCTCCAATTCCATCTTCCCCAAAAAGCACTCACTGAGGCTACAAAGAGGTCACCGATCTTCTCCGTCGTATCCCACTCCACGACACGCGACGACAAGGCGATCTGGAACATGGAGTGGCACTGGAGTATCTCCTTGACCCGGAAGAAAACCACCTGGCATTTCCTGGCGCTGAGCACTTTGGGCTCCATCTCCATCAAGGGGTTCCTGTAGTCCTGTTGGCAGAGTCATGAAACACAGCATTAAAAACTATTAAATGCTCACTTATTCCTACTTCGGTGGCTGCTGCAATTGGGATGTTTGGGGGAAAGCATTCCCAGAATGGAATAAAGTTACCAAGAAAATATAAAAATCTCATATTTTGATAACATGAAAAAGGCATCATCCAATGGTTCAAATCAGTCCATAACTATCTGAGCATGTTTCCTTTTCCGTTGCTGCTGATAAAGGTATCAATTCATCCAAGCTAAAAATAGATATTGGTAGGTTTCTTACCTGCAAGATCCGCCGCAAGGAGTCGACGTAGCTCCTCTCGCTTTGCACAATGGAGCCGAGGATGTGTCGCCGGACAACCTGAGTAAGATCCGTGGAGAAGGAAGAGGAGACAGAGAGTTAAACAAACCAATTAGGGAGAAAGAATATTTTAAGATGTTCAAAAAATGATATTAAAAAAACCATGTTTTTCACATGTCAAGAAACCCTGGTATGAAGAATTCTGGACTGTTGAGACTCTTCAGTCCAGGATTTACATAATTTGAACATGGATGTTTTGCATAGAAAACAATGCAGGACTGAGCCTTTTCTGAACAGAAAATTGTATTACTGTACAGAAATATTGTTTTCTGTGCCAAAGAAGCTGTTTTCTGTGCAAAACCGCCCCGTGCACATTTTTGCACCAAATCAATCCTGAATTGCAAATCCAAAACAGTTCTGGTCCCAAGCATTTCCAATAAGGGAGACCCAACCTGTATGTCTTCTTAAAGCACCACTATTTCAAACCAATAAGTAGCATGCCAAAGGTTATAAATAATAATCTGGGTATAATATTTAATCATCTAGTTGGAAAGACATAGTTTTGTTGCTCATGTGTCGTCAAGTCATTTCCAACTTACGGTGACCAAAAGGCATGGGGTTTTCTTGGCAAGGATTGTTTGGAGGAGGTTTGCCATGGCCTTCCCCTTTATTCAAGCTTTCTGTTTGCTTGTTTGCAACTAGTTGCACATAGAATCATAGAGTTATATGAATGGGATCCGACCATCGCAGGCCCCCTTTGCTGGGAAATGGGCTGAGCTCCAGCCCCTCCTCAGTCAGCAAGGCTTTCCTGTTGCCACCACAAGACAATTTTAGAAACAAATGCCCTCTTACTCACTCTCTGTGCCATGATCAGTCTTTAGAGGAAACAGAGAGAGAGAGGAGAGAGAGAGAGAAACATTGCGTCATTGTGCAAATCTGACGTTGCTGCGTCATGCACATCCCGGTTTACATCCATGAATGGATCTCCGCAACTTGGAAACTACTAGGATGATAGAATCATGGAGTTGGAAGAGACCTCAAGGGCTCTGATCCAGTCCAACCCCTTTATTCTGCCATGCAGGAACTCCTAATCAAAGCATCCCCATTGACAGATGGTCATCCAGCCTCCGTTTAAAGACCTCCAAAAAGGAGACTCCACTACTCTTCCACTGTGAAACATCTCCAACTATTAGGAATTTCTTTCTAATGTTGAGGTGGAATCTCTTTTCCTGTAGCTTCTATCCATTACTCCATTGTGTCCTATTCTCCGGAGCAGCAGAAAACAAGCTTGCTCCATCCTCAATGTGACATCCCTTCAAATACTTAAACCAGGCTATCATATTACTGCCTCTTAACCTTATCTCATCTCCAGGATAAACAGACTCATCTCCCTAAGCCACTCCTCAGGGCTTCATGGCTTCAGACCCTTCACCATTTTTGGTTGCCCTGGACATGCTCCATCTTATCAACATCCATTTTGAATTGTGGTGCCCCAAAGGGAGGACCATGCCAACAGCCTACTTCACAAGGTTGTTGTGAAGATAAAATGGAGGACCTTGAAGACCCTGGAAGAGACGCGAGGTAGAAATGGGAATGAATAAACCAACCAACCTGTTGAGGGCTCAATCCTTCAGGCATTGGGCCCAACTCTGGAAGGAGTTGCTTCATAGCTGTCACTGGGACCTCCAAGAACCCCATGTCTTCCTCTTCCGAATCACCTGAGAAATTAAACAGGGAAAAGAGGATCTCCAGATCTACTCCAGATCTACTCACTTGGCTCAGGGCAAGGGAAGCGTCCACATACCCTCCAATGTTTCACAGGTAAAAACCAGAAAACGTGGGATTAAGAAACATCAACGTGTGGTCAAAATGGTAAAGATTACTACAGAGAGTCCTCCAGATTTGCTGGAGTTAGGGACATAGGACCCCCATGAAAGTGGGGAAAATGCACATTTTAAAAAAATCTCTATTTTATTAACCTATGGGGACACCTCTCTAGGAATTTCTAGGTCTCCCAGAGCAACTCTATGGTCAACATCCATCAGAGGTTGACCATAGAATTGCACTGGAGGACCTACAAATGCCTAGAGAAGTGTTCTCTCTAGAAACCTCTATCTCCTCCAGTGCAACTTCTAGTGAAAGTTGGCCACAGAATCAGAATGGAGGACCTACAAACTCCTAGAGAAGGCATATTAAACAAATCCATGTATAATCACATGCACAAAAGTCAAAGCTGCAAATGTGGAAGGCAGACTTTAATAAGCTGTTAATTGAGCGCAAACTACTTTTGGACATTCTGAATTCAGTTTGCAGCAACTGAACTAAGCTGAGGACAAAAGGAGATGGAGAAAGAAGCCAAGGAATTTGGAAAGGAGCTGGAAAAATGGGACAGCAGAGGATTGACCCGGACAGTCCCTTTCAAATTGGGTACGAAGGTTGAACTATCCACTAGACTTAAGGCCAATGGCGCCAACCCAAAGCACAAGAGAGTTCAAAGTGAGTCAGCAGATGGGCTTTTGAAAATGGATGACTCGAGGAACCGAGCCAAGTTGCATGCTTCGAGGTGGGCCTCGAGGACAAAATAGACCCGGTGCAGCTGGCTTGGGAGGAGACAAATTCTTCTCCATCCCCAGCATAGACCTCAGGGCAAGTTGCAGACGAAACCCACCGGCTGAGTCACCTCCGGCGGAAACCTCATAGGGCCTGACTCAATGCCACCGTCGGAGGTTTCTTGTGGGCACCGAGAGGAGGATTGCGGACAAATTCTAACCTCTTTGCTATAGGGGGAAAAGTTGTACACAAATGCACAATAGAAGCAAAAAAGCTGGTGGTCCAAGCAAAGAGACTGGGATGATCCATGCCTTACCTGAGATGGAGGAAGAGGAGGAGGAGGAGTGGACGATGACGTAGTCCCGGTCAGTCCGGTGCCGTCTCCTCCACATCATATCCCCCGGTCACCCACCCAGAACGAAACCCAAGTGCTGGTTGCCAAGTGTCCTCCTTCTCAAAACCCCACCGCCTTGGTGGGTTTTAAGTAGGGGGTCTACGAACAACACCCTCCGAAAAAGAGACCGTACTCCATCCAGTGTCGCCTGGGGACCAAGGAAAGGAGGAGGAAGAAGAGGAGGAGGAAGAGGAAGCAGCTGAATCTGTTTGCAGCTCAGAAAGAGAGAGCTTTGGAGGGTGGAGATTGGAGAAAGAGACAGGAATAGACCGGAGGCAGCAGCGATGGCACGGGCGGACTTTTTCCTTCCCTAATTTTGGAACAGCTGTTTGACCCATCAGAGATGCCAGCCGTCCGTCCGGAGAACGGAAACAGCCCGAGGGAGAGACAGAAAGAGAGGAAGAGAGAAAGGGAAAGGACCCAGGGAGAAGGCAAGGTCCAAAACCCTGCCCCAGAAAGAAAATTATTTGTTCTTTCTCATTCTTTATTAGGGACACCATTTTGCTATGCCATTGTATTGAATTGGGATTGGAGCATCCACGGATTTTGGTCTCCACAAGGGACTCCTGGAACCAAAACCAAGCGGATACCAAAGCTCCCCTGTATATCCATTTAAACTCATGCGCACCATTCACAAAATCACAAGGTATATCATTGGAATATTGGATTTTGGAATAGATCAATAAGATCACAACTTTAGTGGTGGGAGAGACGCAAAACAGGGAGGCAACGTTAACAACAGGTAACAGAGGATGCACATTAAATAGCATGGCCAAACAACATCATCGGCAGGATGCATATACAGTCCATGGACAGGCTAGCATGATTTCCATATCCAGCACACACAACTATGCTCAACACAAGCCGCTACAATGGACACACACCTTTGGGGATCTATTATGCGCCATGGCCAAAGGACGCAACTAGACCTAGGCGGACGTTCACAGACGCAAAGCTTCATCTGCAGATTGAGAGATGCTGGGAGCCTGCCTGGCTCTGAAGGTGTGTTCTCCTGCCAAAAGGAAGCTTACATTTCCCAAAGGGCCATGGGTTAGCCACACACAGTTGCGCAAATAAACTGATATTGGAAATGCATTGTTGCCAAAATCATGAAAAGTAAAAAGATGCACCTTCGTGGAATAAAACTCCTTAATCCTCAAGGCACACTAGGGGAAAAGGGACTCTGAGCATGTGCCAAGGGCCTTTTCCGTACGGTGCAGGAATCCTGAGACGACGCATGCGCTTAAAAGCAGGGCTGGCTGGTTCCCAACTCAGCAATGGCTTCTCCCTCTGGGCAGAGAAAGCATCACCTCTGAGCATGTGCAAAGGCCACAAACAGAGGCAGGGTCACCAGTATCTCTCAATTTCATAGCAGAAGCCAGCTAGAAGACGCACTCCACTGCAAGCCATGCTGCTGTATCGGATGAAACCGAGACAAGGATCCAGGTCGGAGATCCATACCGATCTCGGAGCTTGGCCAGTGGGCTTTGCAGAGTTCCCCCGTCCAGGATAAGGAGCGCTTCCGTCCTACGTCCGGGACGCTCCTACTTGCCTCTCCGTCCCCTACAATGGCGGGAAGCGTCATTTTTTAACAACACGGCATTTACTCTTCTCCTCCTTGCTCAGGATCCCAAGTGCCTACTCTCTCCAGAAAAGTAAGGCTAGATCAATCAGACAGTGTAACCTTTGAGCATCTTATTTTTCCCTTCTTCTCAAGTTCTCTCTGCACCCATTCCTGAAGAAACTGCAAGCCCATCTCCATGGAAAACCATCTTCAAAACCAGCAGTAGCCAGGCGACAAAGATTTTTGTCTCCAGCACCTTGGGTCCAAAGTACACTTCAGAAATAATCCAGTTTGAGACCGCTTTAAGTGCCTTGGGTCAGTGCTAGAAAGTCCTGGGGATTGTAGTTTACTTTAGCACCAAAGCTCTCTCGCAAAACTACAGTTCCCAGAATTTCCTAGCATTGAGCCAGGGCAGTTAAAGCAGTCTCATACTGGACTATTTCTGCTGTGTGTTTTGGACCTAGGTCTCCAAGGCCTTTGATTGCAAGAAAAGCTACTCCCAAATTAAAAATGTAGTTCTACTTGTTCCTAATGGGTTTGTTTCAGCCTTGTAAGCAGATTCGGAAGTTGCCAGTGAATAAGATTTTGCAACCGAATAAAAGGAAGTGCGCTCTAAAGTCAGCAGTGGGGTTTTTCCTGGAGCCGGTCTTTGGATAACCTCCGCAAACTGGAAGTAACTTTAAGCTTTCCATTTGCATTTGTGTGTTTGTATGTAAGAGAGGGAAAGAGAGAATATTCAGATTGCACTTGCATAATTCACATACACAACAAATGTCTCAAAAGGCTGCAAAATAGTTCTTGGGTTTTGAGTGATGGACTCTGGAGTTTATCACACTAGGGCTGATTTGGGCATTAAAGAGAGATTAAAAGTGCGTTTAAAGCATCCTGTAAATGAAGCGGAAATGGTGAGTAGTTGCATGAATGATTGTCACTTGCAATGGCGCAAATAAAGTGATATCGGAAATGCATTGTTGCTGAAAGTAAAAAAGATATGCATTAATGCTTCTTTGGGACCACTTTAATGGTGGGTTTTGTGCAACGTCATGTGAAATCATTTCATGCAATTATGCAATTTTCCAGGATATTCATGGGATAAAGTCCCGGTCTCCGTCGTGTGATAAGCTCCTATGAGTCTGGAGACTAGGGTTCAATTCCCAGCTTGGGCATGAAACCCAATGGGTGACCTTAGACAAGTCACACTCTCTCAACCTCAATAGAAGGCAATGGCAAACCTCCTCTGAACAAATCTAGCCAAGAAAACCCCAGTATAGGGCCCCTTTAGGGTCACCGTAAGTCGGAAATGACTTGAAGGCACACAATGACAGCAACAAATACAAATAGCATCCTTTTCAACAAAGGTTACCTGGGGCTTCCTTCTTGTGCAGGAACGTCCGGATCATGGCGATCTTGGTCTTCTCCAGACCGTCCTTGGTGCCGCTCTTGGCCGCTTTCATCAACTGGGTCATCTGTGCGGAAGCCGGGAAATGGATGGGTCAGTCGCATCAAAAGAAGACCTCTTGTCCCCCCTATTCTGCAATTGCAAATCAGCTGCAAATGTGCAAGGGACCCACCTTTTCATACATGGATTCACCTGTGCAAGAACTATAACTGAGCATTTTTTGCAACATCCATATTCAGCTAGAGGCTGCCATGAAGTAACTACATACAGGCATTCATTGTTCAATGGGAAAAAAATGACCAATGTGTTGTGGCACAATGCGCATCTGGCACCCATGTGCACTGCACACCAGCTAGAAAGTGCTAGGACACAGCAGGACTGCACAATGTGCACTGAAGCACTCAACATTACTACATATGGGCATCCATTGTTCAATGGAAAAAATAACCAATGTGTCATGGCACAATGTACAACCGACACCCATGTGCAACTGCAGTGCTCCCCAATGGACAACTGGCCACCAGCTGGAAAGTGCTGGAACACAACGGGATTGCACAATGTGCATCGGAGTGCCCACATTAACTCCCATGAGCAATTCTTTCCTTTTTGAAGTACATTAGTTTCTGCAAAGCAAGAGAGACCAAGAGCAGCAAAGGACCAGTTGAGACCGAGAGCAGGTTTTGCAACCCAGAGGTTAGAGAAGGTAAATTGTTATTGCTGTTTTAAAAAGCCACCATCGAGAGGAAAGAGAGCCATACCTTGCAATCATATCTTTGCTTCAGCTCCTGCATGTCTCTGCCCCCGACTTTCAAAGCCAGGATGTCCCTCTTAGTCCTGGTGTATCTTTCCTTTAGTCTGTGGAGGTCTGGAGAAAGCTGCTGATAGCCCCAAAAGCCAAATGAAGAAGAAGCAGAGGAAGGAAGAAGAGAAGGAAGAGGAAGAGAGAGGCAGAGAGATCCAGGTAAGCAACAGACGCGCCAAGCCAAGATGCAGACAGAGATACATAAAGCATTCGCAGGTCATCTTCATGTTAGCAGCAGTGTTAGAAGGCAGCATTTAGTGTTTCCAAAAAGATGGATACTAGCCTCTGGGATGCCAAAAAACTAAGCCAGATCCATCTTTCTATGATATTTCAAGATGGCTCCATCATCTCACATCTCAGTCTTCTCCTCTCCAAGCTAAACCTATCCATGTCCCTCAGTCATTCCTCAAAAGACTCGGTTTTTAGACCTTTGGTCATCTTGGTCACCTTTCCCTGGACATATTCCCTCTCTTCCCCCAACATGATCCTAGTCCTTAATGGCTTTAGACTGGATGGCCCTTGTCTCTTCCAACTTTATGGACTTTATCACATGGAGGGATTTACGTTGACAAAACGTTGCCGAACTGTTGCAGAAGCGCGAAGGTGGGATCATCCGTCGTGCTATTAAAATGTCATTGTGGCTTTTCGCTTTCCTTCCATCAATGAAGTGTGAGCGGAGAAGTCAGGAGAAAAAGGGCTTCTCTGTGAATGCTTCATCAATGGAAGGAAAGCGGGAAGCCTCAATGACATTTTGGAAGTGTGACAGACGATCGTACCTTTATGGTTCTGCAACAGTTTGGCAACGTTTTGGCAACGTAAGTCCCTCCGTGTGATAAGGGCCTATGATTCTGTTATTCGGTGATCTAATGATAAATTGCCGGCTAGTCATTCCAAAACTAGAAGGCACCTTGGTGACATCCCCTATTCCCAGAGAAGGTTTCTGGTGTGACCCATTAGCGAACGATTCCCCGAAACCCTATTACCTTTGGTTGGAAGGAGACCTTGGGCTTGGCGGGTTCGGCTTCCAGCTTGGTCTCATCCGCCGAGTCTTCGCTGTAGCTTTCGAACTCGCTGGAGCTCCATCCTAGATCCTCAGCTTCTTGAGGCTCCTTGTCATGATGGACATCTTCATAAATAAGGTTTCTGTCTGAATCTGGAAAGATGGAAAGGAGGAGGAGGAGGAGGAGATGGGAGCTGCTTAGCAAAGGGTTACACAAAGGATATACTCAAGGCTGAAAGGGAATGGAAAGCTGGAACAGCGGAGAGATGGTTGAGCATCATTCCTCAAAATGGATGCATTCCAAGAAGGAAAGAAATACACAGAATATGAGAGGAGATGAATCAGAGAAGAAAACTCCTGAAGGAAAAAGAGAAGATATGAAATGAATGGGAAGAAAGAAAGGGTGGTAAAAGTAGATGATTGTCGAAGGTGGCCTCCATGCCAGAGTCCTTTAAGAGTTTATCGCAAGGGGGGAAATTGGGACTTTAAACAGTGATTGACCTGAGAAAATCGCATTTTAATGGCACTTTAATCATGTTTCACCTCGACGTCGTGTGAAAACCGTTAGCATAATTGTCTGATAATAACAGGTTATTCATGGGATGAAAGCACTTTGAACACAATATTGTGTGAAAACCATTAGCGCAATTGCGCAATAATAACAGGTAATTCATGGGACGATAGCACTTCGGACACGACGTTGTGTGAAAACCACTGCATTTCTTTTCAAGGAAAGGAAAGGAAAAAGACGCAAGTTAGGCGTGCGGAAACATGGGAAAACGGTGTAGAAGCCCACCAGAATTCAATGGTTTGGAAGAAAGGAGAAAGACGGCGGAAAAGAGAAAGAGGGTAACCAAAGATTGCCGTGACCAAAGACAAAACCCCCTCGAAGAGTAAAAAGGGGGCACCGTAGAAGGCGCCGTACCACATTGCTCCGGCTCTGCGCTTTCGTAAGGAACGTCGTCGTAGATCACGTCCTCTTCGGCCGCCGGGGGGACGACCGGACCACCTGGAAGGAAACCAACACACAAAGGAACACAACATGGAAGTCAACCAGAGGAAACTAGGATGAATTGGGCCACTTGGACCTATAACAGGGCTACCAAACCCCTGGGCCTGGCCTCGAGTCTCCAGTTTGTCTTCCGGGTGAAGCACGAAGGTGCAATTTCTCCCATTTTGGTGGGCTCCCTTTTGGGCGAAAGGAAAGAGGTGGGTGCAAATCTCCAACTCATGAAGCAGAGCAACACCTTGCTATCATTTCCAAGCCGTCGCTGGTCTTTTTTGCTGCAACTTGCAAAGGCTGCCCAGTATAGTTTTTTGTGGGGGGTTTTTCGGGCGATGTGTCCATGTTCTAGAAGTTTATTCCTGAGGTTTCGCCGGCATCTGTGGCTTTGGCATCTTCGTCGTTCTCTGAAGATGCCAGCCACAGATGCTGGTGAAACGTCAAGAATAAACCCTTCTAGAATATGGACACAGGGCCCCACAAAAACTATGGATGTTGGCCACAAAAGCCTCCGACTTCACTCTCCAGTATATTTATATAGTTGGCAACCTTTTCCCAGGACTCGCCATCCATTCTGCTCTAGTTAGAAACAAGGAGAGTAAATTTAAGGTTGCTTTAACCCGTCTTTGTAAGTAAGTAAGATGGAACGAGCCTCCCATTTCACCTTGGTCCAGCTCAGTGGTAACCCCAAACTTTTGGATTTCAACTCCCAGAAGCCCCGGCAAACTTGTCCAAAGGTCAGGAATTCTGGGAGCTGAAGTCCAAGAACACCTGGAGGACTAAAGTTTGGGAACCGCTGCCCTATCTGACAATCACCCGAGTCGATGTATAAGAAAATACAGTAAATCCAATCCCCGATGAAGGCTAGAGCCTTGGTTTCTTGGAGAGGCGAAGAAACACACATCCAGAGTGATGCATTTCACAACTTAGATATATACACAAATGCAGAAACAAACACATATACACACACACACACGCTCCTGGCCATGCTCCCGGGTTCCGTGCATCGCGTACCTGTTGACGCCGCTCGGCGCAAGGTCTTCCTTTTCCAGCTGTAGACCCGCATCCCGCTCTGCGCATTCCCGACGTCTCCATTGCGCACGACACCCAGAAACCTGAAATGTAACTGATTGTGAAAAACTGTCGTTGTTGATGTTCATTATGTTATATAGATTATGGTTTTGGACATACTGAATTTGTTATTTTTATGGGTTTCCCCCCCTCTATCAGATATTATGTTATGTTTATATTCCTTGTTGATTGGGCAGGATACAAATAAATCTATTATTATTATTATTATTATTATTATTATTATTATTATTATTATTATTATTTCTTAGGGTCTGTATTGGTCAAACTTAAGTTGGAAACCTCAAAAGAGCATCCCTCTGTCTGCCACAGGAGGGCAGTGTTGAGCTTCAGCCATTTTAGGGTGCATCTGCACTGTAGAAATTGTGCAATTTGGCATCACTTTAAGTACTGTAGCTCCAGCCTATGGAAACCCTGGGATTCATAGTTTTGCAAGGTCTGTAAGCCTTCTCACCAAACTATAAATCCCCCCCCGCCGCAAAGAAATCCAGCCAAGGAAACCCCATGAAAGCTTCCCCTGGGGTCACTGTATGTTGGAAACAACAACAAAAGCAACTTATTTTAAATATTGCAATATTTAAAATTCAATTTTATTGTATCTATTTTCCTATGTTTTTAACGGTATCCTTCTTTTAATATTGTGAGCCGCTCCGAGACCCAGTTCTGGGGAAAGCGCGGGATACAGATCAATTAATATATTATCATCGTCGTCATCATCATTATCATTTTATATCCCGCCTTCCTCCTTGTATAGAGACTCAAAGTGGCTTATTGTTAAATATAATAATAATAATAATAATAATAATAATAGGATCAGTTTTTGGAAAGTCCCAAATATACATATATATCTCCTTAAGATGACCCCAGCCTCCTCCAGCCACAGCTGGCTGCTATTTGCAGTTAGAAACCCTCCAAACTATTACCAGGGAAAGGCATTGCAAATGTATGGAGAGGCAGGACTTTTCTTTACAAGGAAAGAAATGTGAGATAGCAAGTGTTTTGCTTTGTTTTGAATCAAGACAGCTGGAGAAAAAGGCTGGGTTCCTCTGCCTTGCCTGGCCTTGCCTTGCCTTGCCTTCTGATAAAACCATAAGCCAAGCTGCAAAACCAGTCCATGCAAAGATCTCTTGGCTCCTTCCAAAAAAAAAAGTCACCTGATCAGGTAGGATTTTGGGATCCAGCAGAAGCAAATCCACCTGAGTTTTAACCCATGAGTTGCTGGTTTAAAGGTGCAATCCACACTGGAGAAATAATGCACTTTGGTACCACTTTAACTAACATGCTGCATGCAGTGGGATCATGGATGGAGCGTTGCAATTTTTCTCCCATTCCCCCAAACTCAGGTTTCATTTACCCCTTTAGCCATTCATGTTCAATTTGTTCCTCTTTGTTAAATAAAACAGAAAAGAAAGTTTTAAAAACGCATAAATGCACCATGCATCGAAGCAGCGGAGAAGCACTTACTCTGGCTGGGTCTGAGAGCCGAAAGGATCTGCAAAAATGCAACAAGAACAGAAGTTAAGACTCTAATTTTGCACCCAAAAAACTATTAGCAGAGTTTGGGAAAGTTTCTTAGGCATGGACTACAGCTCCCATAATCCCCTATTTCTTGGGCATGGACAACAGCTCCCATAATCCCCTAACCAGCCTAGCAGCACCGATAAACCTAGCAAAACAGAAGCCATATAGTTAGTTCTAACTAGAGAAGATCTATTGGATCAGTGAGGTCTATCTATAAAGTGACCCACCAAATCCATTCAACACTTAACTGGACTAGGACTCTGGGTTCGAATCCTTGCTCAGCTATAGAAACCCATTGGGTAACTTTGGGCAAGAAGTTACACTCTCTCGGCCTCAGAGCAAGGCAAAGGAAACCCCTCTCTGACCAAGAAGACCCCAGAGATAGCTTCACCTTTGGAAATGACTTAAAGACACAAACAACTACAACAACAATAGTGGTTTTTGCTTCGGATATAGGACTCCAAGAGACCAGGGTTCGAATTCTTGCTCAGGCCAAGGAACTCATTGGGTAACCTTTGGCAAGTCACACTCTCTCAAAGGAACGCAAAGGCCAACCGACCAAATCTTACCAAGAAAACTCCAAACTCTGGCAATGATTCGAAGACACACAATAACAACAACAACAACAAATGAGTCCATACCCAGGGTGACCCAACGTCGTCCTTTCCCAGGACACGCCCTACATTTCCCCCTTCTGTATTCCAAAATGTCCTCCGTCCCAGATGACCAGAGGTCCTCCTTCTCCAAGACGTCTCCATTTCCACCTTCTATCGAAGAGGAATCCCAAAACATCCTCCATGTTGCACATAACGAAGAAGCAAGCATTGATATTTATATGAGTGTTTTGTGCTTTTATTGGGTCACGTCCGACATTTTTCTCGAACATCCTACATTTTATGATGCTTTGTCCTCCTTTGGGTTAGGATTGGAGGACATCAGCTCACTCTGTCTATATAAGTTGGAATGAACCAACGCAATGCCAACCAAGAAAAAGCAAGAGGAATGCTGTGAAGAAGTAAAACGTGTCCAGACAGACCAGGCCTGAAACCGGTTTAGACTTCCGGCATGCAGACAGACCCTCCGAACCCCTCTTACCAAGATGGCTCCCCGAATCGGAAGAGGTCAGCAAAGGGGCCCGATCCTCCAGGAGTGCTTCCTCAGCCTCCCATTCATCCAAGGGCTCCAGGTCATCGCTGATGCTGGACCTTCTCCTGGACGGAGGGTCTTGGAGAGCTCCCCTGGACCCCAGCTCCGTCCGGGCGTTGCTGACCACTAGCCGAGCGATGTCCTCCTCTTCGTCCTCCTCTTCTTCCTCGCTGTCCTCGAAGTCGAAGGGCTCCCCCGTATCTTCGTCTCCCTCTGCCAAAACCTCGGGGGGGCCAGAAGTCGCGGCCCTGTCTCCTGCGCAAAAACGGAGAAATGGCAATAGTTATAGAGTCAAGTGAAAAGCAAAGGAAGACGACAAACCACACAATACAGCCAACCCTTGGTATCCGCTGACTTTTTATCCATCGCTTCAAGCATCCGCAGCTTGCAAATGTCCCAAAAAGAGATATAAATTCCAAATAGCAAGCCTTGGTTTTGCAATTTCATAGCCATTTTATATCTATCTGGACTTGAGCATCCACCGGTTTTGGTATCCACGAAATTTGCCAGAACCAGTGGATACCCAAGGGCCTATTATTATTATTATTATTATTATTATTATTAACACCTTGCTTTAAAAGCACATGGCCAAGATGTGGTTTTTAAAGGCTGGCATCTCTGAATGCAACACACATACACGTTTCTTAATCTGCTCTTGCTGGCTTTCGGGTCACTTTGGAGCAGAGCGACGAAGGTCCCTTGCAACCAGGATCCGGTTTCTGCCCGCTTCCCAATTTAGCTGAGACCCAGCTGCCAAAAAGACGGGGATTAATAGCCCTGGTATCAAGATCTCTGCCACCGACAAGTTTGCCCAGTGACAGCTTGGGTAGAAAAAGGAAAATATTCATCCTTTTTCCTTCTTTTAGGTGCATCTGCATTGCAGAAACAATGCATTTTTAAACCCACTTTCAGTGCTGCAGCTCCATCCTATGGATTCCCGGGAATTTGGGGTTTTGCAACGTCTTTTGGCTTCTCTGCCAAAGAAACTACCAAACTGCCAATGGAAACCTGTTGGGTGACCTCTCTCTCAGCCTCAGAGGAAAGCAAAGGCAATCCCCCTTTGAACAAATCTTGCCAAGAAAACCCCATGATAACTCTGCTATAAGTCAGAAACACCTGGGATTCAGTGGCGGCCTCCCATCTGAGGGCCAACCAGAGCCAGCCCTGCTTAGCTTCCAAGACCAGACAGTCTCCGGTGCCTCCATTTATTGCCTGGATTTGAACAGCAAGGAAACAGTACCTAGCGAAGAACCCGGTTGGGAAGAGGCCATCTCTGCCTTGGGCACCACTTTGCTCTGATGTGTCTCTCCTGGGTCCTTCCCAAAATGTCTTCCTAAGGAGAAAAGCACATGAAACAGGTTCAGGAGGGGATGCTGGGCTTTGCGGGAAGACAGCTGCATTTAGTCTAAGAATCTGGACGGTTGCATTTAGTCCAGACGCAACTGTCTGCACCTGGCAGTTAATTCTTTGTTACTCTTGGTGTTGCTGTCCAGTCATTCCCGACTTATGGTGACCCAAAGGCAATCTTATGGGGTTTTGTTCTTGCCATCCTCTGAGGCTGAGAGTGTGTGACTTGCCCAATGGTCACCCAGTGGCTGAGCCGGGATTCAAACCCGATTCTCCAAAGCCATGGCCCAATGCTAAACCGCTGTGCCATGCCACGCTAGATCTCTAGGCCTGGACACTCCTGATGTACTTCAGACATTACCAAAGTGTATTGGTCATTTCGATGCACACTGGACACACCTGGTGTTCATAGGCATTTCTGGTGTGCATCAGACACTACTGGAGTGTATTGGTCATTTCTGATGGACACTGGACACTCTTGGAAGTCCGTCCGCAGCACATGCGTGTCAGGAGTTCTGGCACATGGGCCTGTCGCCACAATTATTGCAAATTATTGCAATGGCAATTTACTCGTTTTCCCCAAAGCAAAAGATAGGACTTCTCAGGGATATTTTTAAATAGATATATGCATAAATAAAAAATATTCTAGAGTAATGAGCCATTTCCACTAGTTATTTTTCACAGCAGAGAAGGTTTAAAGTTGGGAGAGGATTAGCCTGGAAACAGATGGCAAGAAAATGGAGGAGGAGGAGAAGACGGCGGAGGAAAGCATGAACTAAGTAGATGCAAAGGAAGGAAGGAAGGAAGGTGGATGGAAGGAGGAAAAGGATGGTGAGAAGAGATGGAGGGATGGAAGGAAGAAGGTTTTGACAGGGAAGGATGGGTTTTCGGGGGAAGAGAAGGAAGGAAGGAAGGAATTCTCTTGCATTCTCTTAGAAACACAAAGTAAACCAAGTGTGAGAGGGAGATGCTAAGAAGTGTGTAAGGCTCCTTTTCTAAGAAAAATTGTGCAATCGAGTTCTGCTTCCAAGTTCGGATCAGAGAGGAAACATCAGGGCTCCCAAAGGACCAAGTTCAAGAAATGGATGCAGCCAATTTTGGGGGGCAACCTTTGAGTCCCCGTCTCTCGAGCCCACATTTTGCCATTCCTATTATAGCACAGGGGACACCCTTTCGTTCGAGGGCGATCCGGAGCAACGGAGAAAGACACTCCCAAAACAAAGAAATGCAGACAACACCCAGGTTGCAAAGCCAAGTGGCTCCAAAGGCCAAGAACGCCTATATGACCAATCCTTTCTCCAAGCAATTGGGAGGATTTTTGTGTTTCTGTATTTCTTCCTACTCTATTGCAAGGCTTTTTACTGGCAAGCAAAGTCCAAAGCTGCTCAAATTTCCCAGCGATTGGGAAATAAGGTTTTGCAATTCAGGATCATCCCAGGGCCTTAGAGTTGCCATAAGTCAGAAATGACTTGAAGGCACCGAACAACAAATACTCCATTGAGGTTATTGGGGCTATATTTCAGGTTTGCAAAATGCTTGGCGATTCCCAAACTTCAGCCCTACAGATGTCTTGGACCTCAGCTCCCAGAATCCCTAACCCTGGGGTTTCTGGGAATTAAAGTCCAAAACGTCTGAAGGACCAATGTTTGGGAACCATGCTTAGAGTCGCGACAAGTCAGAAACGGATGCCAGACGACAACGAATTCTGGGTTTCTAGGGCTAATCGCTTGGGCCAAATCTGAGATTATTTCCAGGCTTTCCTCACAATTGGGTTTGTTTTCATCTTAAAACACATCCAAACAACCCGTTGGATAACCTTTTCCCGCAGCACCGAGGCTCTCCAAAAAAGGCTGCCATCATTGCAAAAAGTCCCTGCAACGATGGCCCTTTATGGGAAACAGTGAGTAAGAGGAAGTGGATAGGAGGAAAATCCTTCATCTTGACATGGATTTTGTCTCTGTCTTGGAAGGGGAAATCCCAAGCAAGAGCTCAGCTCCAACCCAGACTCTTTTTCCTTGCAATGGCATTGAAAGCAAAAGTGAAGAAGCCAATTGCAAGTGTAGACTTAGATTTCATGCAGATCAACAAATGCAGTTTAAAGTTTGAATTAAAAGCAGCGCCGTCGCTTTCCATTATAAACTGAAAAAGTGTTGCATGATCCATGAAGCCAAGGGTGCTTCTGGCCATGCGCAGAGCTCACCTTGGCCATGCCATAGGTCAACCTGGGCCTCATTCCCACTACCTTTTAAACTGGATCGCAAATCGGTTTGAAATGGTTTAAATGACCATGGTTCGCACTTGAACTAAATTGCGTTGAAGTGATTTGAAAAAGGGGGGCCATGTGCCAGACCCATTTAACCCACCTCTTTTTGGCGCTGATTTTTTTCCCGCGTCTTTTTGGATAAATCGCTTCCGCGCAAGTATGAACCTGATGCAGATCGGAATCGATTTTACAAACATTTTACAAACCAAGCGACATCCGAGTATGGTCAAAAATCTTCCCATGTTTAAACATGGCGACCGTGTCGCCCCTTAATCTTCTCCAGGCGAAACATCCCCAGCTCCCTAAGTTTCTCCTCATAGGGCTTCATGGTTTAATGCATAACGCTTAGCAACGTCACGTCCTTCGCTTTCGGTTTTCGGTCTGGAAACGTTGAGGCCTGGGATGGTCCAGAACTGGCAACCTTATGCAAATACTAGTCTATTTATTTTGGGAAACAACTGGGAAACAAATAACAGAGGATATTCTTTTGTCCCTTCATAGGTGTCTGTTTGCCCAGAGGAGCTATAGCCATGCTCCAGAGCTCACCTGGACCAGGTAAACCCAAGCCACACCTGCGCTGCCGCTGCTTGTCCCCAAAAGCGTCCAGGAACCCATCCCTTCTCTTTGCGGCTTCTTCCTCCAAGATGGGATTTATTTACACCCCGGAGATGGTTATATATAACCCAACTCTGCGTCAGGTGCCTCCTAGTTGGACTAACCTTAGAAAGGTCACTACTGTCCAGTTGACTTGGAGGGGGGCTGGAGGAACTGGACATTGCAACATGACATGGCTTTCCCACTCAGATCCCTAGACTTCACTTTTTTGCGTTGCGATTTATAGCAAAAACTATTAAACCCCAGACTACAAAAGCAAGGTTGCAGCGTTGTCGCCGGCAGATCCTGCGTTGGACTGGACCGGACTGGACTGGGCAGCCCTTGTGGCCTCTTCCAACTCTATGAAATGTGCAGGGAATTACATTTTAAAGATTAAGGTTATTAAAGGCGTGACTGGAAAAAAGAGGAACACATAGATGCCGCGTCGGGATCGCAGCGCGTACGCCAGCCAAATTCCCACAATCTGTCGCCGCCACAACAACATCCCTGGCGTGACCAAACAAACAGAGCCAGAGAATTGCAGAATTGATGGAAGGGGGGCAAAAAACAAGAGGAGGTTTTTCGGTCCACTTACCTCCTTTTGTGCGGAGTAGTTACAAAAAGCTCTCCATGCTGCTACGGCTTAAGCGGCCCTTTCTTCTCCCCCCGTGCGCCCGATGAAAGAGACCCTTGGACACACGTCATGCGCACATGTCCCTTCTTCCCACGGCTCCTTCGCCTCCTTCCATCATCGTTGCCCAAGCTGCAAACCTAGGCCTCGCTTTTGCAATGCTTTTGCAATGCTTTGGCAGTGTCCCTCCTTGCTTTTCTTTCCAAAAAGAAGAGGTATATAGAGCAACCAATGCTGCGATGATGCGCCTTGGCTTTGCACCTACTGACCTCTTGGTAAATATTAGCAAAGAGCTGCCCCTTGCATGGAGGCAATGGCAGCAAATGTGTGGCCTTCCCTCTTGTTCCCCAGAAGTCCAGCAGCCATGAATATTCAAGAGGAGGAGGAAAAGGAGGCCAAGCCAAAGCCGTCTCTATGTGTCAGACCTACGTCAGAAGGCCATGAGAGACGCCTGTGCAGGGCCAGCCTCTTTCTTTCTTTCTTTCTCTCTTTCATTCCCTCCTTCCCTCTCTTCTCTTTCAGTCCCTCTCCAAAGAGCTCTGTCAGCCCTTGGCCTCCCATCCGTCACACGCCGATGGAGTTTGGAAGGAGGAGAGCGCATTAGCAAATCGGATCCAGGCGGTCTGGATTTGGCACCAGGTTCAAAGAGGGCAGAAGCAGCAGCATTCTGGGTTTATTAACTAGCTCCCTGCTGTTGCTGCTTTTTTCCTAGCATGCAAAGACATAGCCGTGTTAGTCGGTAGAAATAGTACGCAGAGAGAGCTTGCGGCACCTTTGAGACCAAGCGAAAGAAAGGAGTTGGCAGCATGAGCTTTCCTAGGTCTAAGTGTACTTCCTCAGATGCATTTAGATGCAATAATAGTAATATGCAGAGAGATCTTGTAGCACCTCTGAGACTCACCGGAAGTAAGGACTTTGCAGCATGAGCTTTCCCAGACTAAAGTCTACTTCCTCAGATGCATTTGGTTACTATTATATTATTATAATTATTCAAAGATATAGCCATGTTAGTCGCTAGAATCAGTATGCAGAGAGATCTTGCAGCACCTTTGAGACGAACAGAAAGGAAGGAGTTAGAAGCAAGAGCTTTCCTAGACTTAAGTCTACTTCTTCAGGTGCATTTGGTGGAGTGGAAACCGGGGACAAACATATATATGCCATTGGTATGTGAGGATGTTAATACAAGTTACAAACCCTTTGTGTTATGGAAACGAAGTTGCATCATTAAACCTGGACCTGCAACTTCTCTTAATGTCCGTTGTTGCACAGATCTGGAACCAACAAGGCTCCCAACTAACTCTCCACTTCCGCACGCGCAAGACCTTGTCTCTTACTTCTAGGGTTGTGTTTGTATATTTTCCACACATTTGTCATACCCTCCAAGGGTCCCAATTGGCAAGGATGGTCACAATTAATCCTCTGCCTTTCCAGTTTCCCCACTGGCTTTAAAACGTCCTGGTTTCTCTCTTCTTCCCTTGCTTTCCCCTCTCCGAATTCGCATCACTTCGATCGCTGCAAACTGAGTCCAAAGGGCAGAAAGGGAGTTTGCATTCAAAGCGGGGATGAGAGAGCTTACGTTTTCAGTACTGTATTAGAAAAAGGATATATCAACTGCCTTAGAAGAATAAACCGATTCCAACAGTCTCATAAAAACTCCAGGTCTTAAAGATGCATTTATTGACACAACACCAGTTTAATACCATTCATATGCCTTAGGTCTCCAAAGGATAACAATCCCTACTTTGACCCTGAATAAGTAGATTACGGTTCTGATACAATACAAAAATGTGTCCATCCTCCAGGTCTCTTGGGCCTTTTATATTGCTTGAAATAATGGTTTTAATTATGTATTTTTAAATTATTTATTAATTAAATCTGTATCAGAGGTACATCTTGGAAAAGTTACTTTTTTGGCGAACCGCGAACTATCCAAACCCGGCATGGATTCTGGAAACGACAGACCACAAAAAGGTAACTTGTTCCAAGCTAATCCTATGCAACGGAGGTCTTGAAGCAATCCAAATGATCATTTTGATATTTCCTATTTTCTCTTCCCTCCATCAGTTACTTTTTTCCCCCTTTATCTGCCTCCAAAGAGGAGCTTTAAGCTTCTCTGACACTCCGAAAAGGAAGAAGTTGCTTCATCTTTCAAAGCAGAAGTGTGATAAGATTATCTCTAGGAACTGCTGCCACGCATTCTTGGAATTAACACTGAAAGGGCTAAAAGATTTCAATTTTTTGCAAATATATATATATATATATATATGCGCCTTTTAAAATCTAATCTGTTGGATGGGAGATCAATGGGGATTTGAGAGCGACTTTCCTTTCGGAGATAGCAGACTGGCGCAACCCAGAGGAGTGGATTACATGTGTCTGGGAGTTCCTAAGAAGCCCCTGGAAATGTCAAAATTGCACGATAGCAAAGGTTTTAAGGGATGGAGAAAGGCACCTTTTTGAAGCAGAGGCAAAGGGGGGCTTGTCTTGGTTTCATCTCTGACCCTCAAAGGATTTCTTCTCATGATACACAATGCATGCGCACAACGCACACAAACTGGGCTTATGGTGTTAAGCCTCGCCGGTTCTGCAATACGTCAGCCGAGATGGGCTCCAGCTCACGGTGAAGGTCTAAGTGACTTTGGGGAGGATTGTAATTCCCACAAGGTCCCTGAGAGTTGTAGTCCAACACCCATGGAGTCCAAGACCAGGACCAAGACCCAGGCAGTCCCTGTAGCCCAAGATCCATGGGGTCCAAGATCCATGGGGTCCAAGACAAAGACCCATGTAGTTCATGTAGTTCATGTAGTCTAAGACCCATGGAGTCCAAGGAGTCCAAGACCCATGGAGTCCAAGACCAAGACTCGTGGAGTCCAACACCCATAGAGTCCAAGACCCAAGACCCATTTAGTCTATGTAGTCCAAGACCTGTGGCGTCCAAGACCAAGGCCCATGCGGTCCATGTAACCCAAGACCCATGAGTCCAAGACCAAGATGCATGTAGTCTATGTAGTCCAAGACCCATGGCGTCCAAGACCAAGGCCCATGTGGTCTATGTAGCCCAAGACCCATTAATCCAAGACCAAGACGCATGTAATCCATGTAGTCCAAGACCCATGGAGCCCAAGCTCAAGAGGCATGGAAGACTGCAATTCCCACAAGGTCTCCATCCAGCCAGGTCACTGGGAGTTGTAGTCCAAGACCCTTGGACTCAATGTCCGCATCTGTCCTTGAAACTACAATTCCCACAAGTTCTCCAGACGGGAGGATGGTGGACTCTCCATTTTTGGAGGTCTGCAAACAGAGGATGGATGGGCATCATCTTCCAAGGCATGCTTTGGCTGTGTCTTCTTGCATGGATGTGGAATAGGGTTGGAACGGATGGCCCTTGCTTGGGGTGTCCCTTCGGTGATGTTATGTCTCAAACACGCAGCTTTCGCCTCCGCCCGGTTTTTGCGCAGACAACGCTGAAGGCCGCCGGATAATAAACACATCATAATCTGGTACTTAAAAGTCTTCCACAAAGTTTGACTGTCAACAGTCATAAACTGGTTTGGAGGAAGAACCAGCCGAACAAGACCAACAAGGAGACGGGGAGATGGAGTTTGCAACAACACGCCTGGCTACAACCAGTCGGTGCTTTTTGCTGTTGAACCTGTTGTATCGTCACAGACCCCCCCTTGGGCTATTTTCCATGCAACCAGACCTATGAGTACCTTATTTCCCCCTTTAAAAAAAGGATCTAGGGCTTTGGAAATGACTTGAAGGCACATCAGAAGAGCAACAATTATATTCATGGAGTTGCATACATCGACAAGCGACTTAAAGGCACATATACACACATACCTTAAAGGCACCATCGGATCCTATGTCATCTTGGAAGCTCAGCAGGGTCATCCCTGGATAGTCCTTGGATAGGAGACCATCAATGGATCCCAGGTTCTGGAGTCTCCGTTTCGGAGGAAGAATTTGCAAAGACCATAGTCTTCCTTGCCTAAGGAAACCCTACAAAATCCATGGGGTCACCAGAAGTTGACTTGAAGGCATGGACACACACACCAGATCCCATATGTTTTTGGAAGCTAAGTAGGGTCAGCCCTGGATAGTCCTTGGATGGGAGACCATCAATCGATCCCAGGTTCTGGAGTCTCCATTTCGGAGGACGAATTTGCAAAAAACCATAGTCTTCCTTGCCTAAGGAAACCCTACAAAATTAATGGGGGTCGCCATAAGTCAATATGCGACTTGTAGGTACACACAGAAGGCACCAGATTCTGTATGATCTTGGGAGCTAAGCAGGGTCAGCCCTGGATAGCACTTGGATGGGAGGCCGCCAATGAACCCCAGGTGCTGGAGGCTCTATTTTAGAGGAAGAATTTGCAAAAACCATCTCAGTCTTTATTGCCTAAGAAAGCTCTATAAAATTCATAATCCAGTGCTGACTTGATGGCACAGATACTCACAGCAGGCATTACATTCATAGATACTTGTCCTATTTTGCATTCTTTGCAATTGTGGCTTTGCTTAACAATCTCTGAGACTCTGAGTTGTGCAGGTAACACAACTTGAGATTCAACTTGGGTTATTGTCTAACCAGAAGGTTATAGTGACACAAGAAGACAACAGGAGTAAATGATCCGTGCCCAATCCATTCCTTACAAATAAGTGACCGATTCAAAGTTGTGCAGGAATCCGCACCCGTGACCCTGAAACAAGGCACAATCTTTCTGTTGTTCTCCCCTTAATCCTTTCCATTGCAAGAAACTAGGGCTATTGTGTTGCACAAAGGTGTGTGCCACGAAGAAATCGGAGAATGCAAACTTTTTAGGACACCCTTTTTGAGCCAACGCCCTCCAGAAAATGTCCCCGTTTTCATCATGCGAGATAATAAAGGATTTTAAACCAACCTTCTTCTCTAGCATCTAGCAGGGTTGCGAGTTCAAGAACCTCCCAGGCCTTTTTTGGGGCATAACATTATTATTACTATTAATATTATTATCATTAGGAACCTCCCAGGCCTTTTTTCAGGGCATAAAAATAAAACTATTATTATGGTTGTCATTATTATTGTTATCATTGCTATATAATATTTGTATTGTATTTAACATTACATTGTTTAAATCAGGTTATTTTAATTTTTAATTTAAAAAAACTTGTTTTAATGTGCATTTATATTGCGAGCCACTTTGGGACTCTTTTTGGGGCATAAAAATCAAAAATTATTATTATTATTATTATTATTATTATTAATTATTAAATATTTGTATCGTATTTAACATGACATTGTTTTAATTAGGTTGGTTTAATTTTGGGGGAGCCAATGGGAAAATCCCCTGAATCCCAAAAGACTTGGGTTTGATCAAGAAAGAACATTCCTAACACAAGGGCGCCCTCGTGTGGCTACTCAGGGCACTGCACCCTCTACATCGAGCCAGGATCGACCCAGCTCCAGAGATGGATCCAGCGGGAGAGATCCCTCCCTCCTTCCAGGGCTCCCCTGAAAGGCCCTTTGGGCACCAAAACCTCGTTAAACTACAAATACCCTAGGCCTAGGGCCTCTCCAAGGCTTGGGGATGATGGGAAGTGTCCTCCAAGACCCCTAACACTGACATTCAAGTCACCATCCCTGGGAAGGGGGATGATGGGTCCTGCCGTCCAAGAGGCCTGCTGCTCCCCTGAACCCTGAGCAGCTCAGGTCTGGTTCTGTGGGCTTGACAAGGACTACAAGGTCCCTAGGCATGGCTTTTGGACTACAGTTCCCATCACCTCCGGGAAAACATGGCCGTCCCCGCCCCCGAAGGCCAGAGGATGATGGGAATTCCAGTCCAAAGCGTTTTGAGCCAAAAGCTTTGGTCCCTTTGCATCCTGGCCTCTTTCAGCCCAAGAGTACCATCCTCCTCCTCCTCCTCCTCCTTAGGTCTCTTGTTTTCAGTGGGGCTTTCAGTCTCATTGGGGAGAGAAAGGGGTAGGCCCTGGCTTTGACCACTAGGCCGCCCCAGCTCTGCTTCCCCCATTGGGAAGGGCCTCCTCCGGAGCCGGCTTCCAGGGCCAGGGACCGGGGGCTTGGAGGGGAGAAGAAGGCCCTGGGATTGGCCTAACTCTCCTCCAGGAGACTCTCAGGTGTTGGTCAGGATGGCTGCATCTCAATGCACCTGAGCCTCCCTTCTCCAAACCAAACCCTTGAGGCTCTCTCTCTTATCAATTCAAAGGTGTGTCCTTAATTATTACTATTATTGTGATTGTGATTATTATTATCATTACTCAGAAACCATTCAAGGGTAGCTGTGGACCCCAAAAGCCACAATGCTCAAGTCCCATTCAAGGCAAGGGAGGAGGAGTGAAAGGGTTGGTGAGACTGCAGTCCCCAGCATCCCTTCCCAGTCTGATGGGAGTTGCAGTCCAACGAATTAGTACAGCCCCTTCATGGATCCCAAAACCTACGGATGCTCTAGTGCCATTAAGTGCACTGGAGGAGTCAAAGGCAACCCTCTGGCTCTCTAAGACTGCAGTCCCCATCATCCCTTCCCAGTCTGCTGGGAGTTGCAGTCCAAGGAATTAGAACAGGCCTTTCATGGATGCCAAAACCTACGGATGCTCTAGTGCCATTAAGTGCACTGGAGGAGTCAAAGGCAACCCTCTGGCCTCTAAGACTGCAGTCCCCATCATCCCTTCCCAGTCTGCTGGGAGTTGCAGTCCAAGGAATTAGAA